>NC_088921.1:39817500-39897500 GCF_038396675.1 Hydra vulgaris
CCTGTTACATTTACATGTCCAAACTGTAGTTAATCCATTATATTTGACATTTAACAAGTATCAGTAACAAATGGCATTAAATTAAAGACAAATAAACCCTGTTATGTTACCCAAGGGATTAGCTAAAACTCAGTTTAATTGCTCTGAGACTGATTGGCACTAAAGTTTCTTGAATTCTTTTATAGCTTTGATAGTGACAGGTAAATTTTTGATCTTGATCTAGCTAAAAAGTTGAACATGCTCTAGCGGAAAAGAGCTGTTGATCTTGATCTAGCTAAAAAGTTGAACTTGCTCTAGCTGTCAAGCTTGAGCCTCTGTCTCATTGTCCTAAGGTTGCATCTCTTTTTCATTTTTTTTAAGGTTGCATTTCTTTCTCTTTTTTTTTTTACAAATGCTACCATGGTTGCTGCTAAAGCAAATTTTCATTTCTTGTCATTTGATGTCAATGAATTTTTTCACTTTAAGTATTCCTTTGTGGTTAAAAAATATTTATTCATCTAGTTTTTTTACTTGGATATTATTTCTTTGGATTTTTCTACCATCTCTCGTCTTCATGCTTTTTAAACTCATACAGTTTACAATTTTCTGAAAACTTTCAGCCTAAAAAGTGGTTGCTTAGAACCTTGTTAGGAATGATTTTTATAAAAAAAAATAAAATAAAAAAAGAAAAAATAATATATAAACATGTTCAAAACAAATTTTATAAAAAACTAAAGTTAAGATCTTTTACTTTTTATTATATATTTTTTATTAATTGTTGATTTCAGCTGAAGTGCGTTTAGGCATGGGTCATTGTTTTTATCGTCTTAATCGAATGGAAAAAGCTCGATTAGCATTTGAAAGAGCATTGGCTTTGAATAGTCGATGTATAGGTGCATTGGTTGGGCTTGCTATACTTGAACTGAATTCAAAAAAGGTAAATAAAATTTTTGCATTGGTTTGATTTATCGTACCTAGAAATTCAAAAAGTGGTAAAATAATTTTTAGGTTTTTTAATCTATAAAATAAATTGTAGTAAAAATGTTTCTTAAAAGAAAGTTTAGTTATACTTGTTTTTAGTAGTTTTTTTATTTCTCTTTCTCTTAGCCGGACAGCATAAAAGTTGGAGTGCAGTTATTATCCAAAGGATATGCTATTGATAGTCAAAATGCCATGGTTCTTAACCATCTTGCAGAACACTTTTTCTTTAAAAAGGTTAATTTTTTTTATATACGAGTTGTTTATTTTGAAAGTGGGATAAGTCACCTTCTCAAAAAAATCAAATTATTGATAACAATGATTACAATATAACAGTATCTCTTTGTGAAATAATTTAAACCATTTATGTTAATAATTATTGAAATATTTTGGAAAGAAATTTTGCTAGTCAATGTTATAACGGTATATGTTAAAAAACAAACTTTTAAAAACTCTGTTTAAAAACAAAGTGACTTATGCCACTTTCAAAATAAATGGCTCATATCTAAAAGTTTAAAATTAGTTCTTTATTAAAAGATAAAAAAAAATGTTTTCAATTTTTAACCAGGATTATGCTAAAGTTCAACATTTAGCCTTGCATGCATTTCATGGAACTGAAGTCGAAGCCATGCAAGCTGAAAGTTGTTATCATTTAGCACGTTCATTTCATGTCCAGGTTAGTCAAATATATTAAAAATATTCAAGACTGCAAAACTCTTTGAAGAGATATATTGATGTTTTGTAAATCTTAAATTATGTATTTTTACTTTATTATAGTGAGATTAAAGTTATATTTATTGTACTTTAGGGAGATTATGATCAGGCCTTTCAGTATTATTATCAAGCAACTCAATTTTCAGCTCCTAACTATGTGCTGCCATGGTTTGGATTAGGGCAAATGTATATAGCTAGAGGTGATACAGTCAATGTAATGTCATTTCTTTAGTTTATATTATCTATTAAATCTCAAAGTTTCTTACAAATAGAATTTAAGAATGAAATTACCTAAAATTAGGATGTAGTAATTTGGATTATTGCTCAATTATTATCATTTTAATATTATATTACATAATAAATAATAAAAACCCATCAATTATACTTAACATTTAACTCATTTTTAAACAACTTAACTTTGCAAGGGATGTTGTTCCAGGGTGGACAGTGGTCCTTAAAAACCTTGAAAACCTGTTCTGAACCTGTTGAAATGTTCTGGAAAAATCCTGGAGAAACACCCCTTTTAGCAATAAATCCTGGAAATCCTTGAACTTTTTTCTGAAATACTTTAATATTTCATTATCACGTTTTTACCTTTTACAGAAATATTATTAATACTGCGTAGATTTCTACTGAATTTATTAATTATGTATTTTCTGACTTGCAAAAAAGTTTTTGTTAACTGTTACTGTCAGTATTATTATTATCTAGTAACTATTTAAAAAATATAATATATAACTAATATAATGCCTAAGACAAAGAACTGTCATTTTTAATCAGAATGGCTATACAACTAAAAGAATTCTTCTTGGGTAAAATTTTGTATTTCAAATTCTAAAAAAGGCAAGCTATAGTTGGTGCAGAACAGATATTGATATTTCTAACATGAGAGTATCTGCCTTGGATTCTCATCCAACTGGTAAGAAGCATAAATTTAATGCAAAAACACATAATGCAGCAGATATATTCTTTACTGGTAGTTTAATAGTTTTTTATTTTAATTAAAGTTTTTTACTTTTATTTAAATATATGTTTTCCTGAATTTTGGAAAGCTTGTAGACAATTAATTGACTGTGTTCTATCAGTAACTTACATAAAAGTTCTCCTAATTTAAAAAAATATAAACTATGAATCAGCACAGCCTTGTATTGAGGATCTTCAATCTCCAGCTCTGTTTACCAAGGCAGAAATAATATTAAATGAAGTAATGTCACATTTTTCTTTATGATTGTGCTTAAATTTAAATAAAATATTCTAGTTCTTATTCTTTGACAGCACAATAGTACTAAAGGTTGCATTAAGCAAAACAAAGTGTGGTTACCTTATTAATTTTGGATTAGCACCATACTATCGAGTCCAGCTTTTCTCTGATCTCAAAGCATCACTAATCATTGTTTTGTCATATGATGAGAGTATGAGTGTTATCTTCAAAATGAACAAATGGATTTCCAAGTTAGATACTGAAATTTATATTCTGGTGTTGTAAAAGCTAGATATATTGACTCAAAATTCCTCAGACGCCCTAATTCACAAAATTTATTTACAAACTCATTGAAGCAACAGAGGTGTTTAATCTTGGAAAACTAATTCAACTATCAATGGATGGTCCTAATGTTAATTGGGAGGTTTTGAAAATGTTAGATAAAAATAGACAGGAAAAATAATATTGAGGTATAGTTAATATGGGGAATTGCAGTTTGCACATTGTTCATGGTGCCTTACAGACAGCAACTATATATATATATATATATATATATATATATATATATATATATATATATATATATATATATATATATATATATATATATATATATATATATATATATATATATATATATATATATATATATACGTAGGCGTCCTAAAAACAAGAGCTATGAAGCTATTTTAGATCATTATCTTGACAAATTTGTACCTTTTAAAGATCTTGCTTAAAAAATTGAAAGGATTCCTAGTTCTATTTGAAACAGACAGACCTATGGTGGCATTTTTATTGAACAGTTTGAAAAATATGTTGCAAAATTTGATGAAAATGATCCTCAAGCCAAGCATTTTAAAAGAAGCTGCAACATTTAGTTAACCAAAGATTGAAGTAGAGAAATCAAATAACCTAAGTAGACCGAATTGACAAACAGCACTGAAATGCTAAGTTCTCTTCATTGTTAACCAGAAGAGAAATTAGAATTTAAAAAAGAATGCAGGCAGATTACCATAATGTTATTGCAAAATTTACAAGAAAGATGCCCATTCAAGTATTCTTTAAAGAGGAATGCTTCATCTTTGTCTCCTAATGCAATGGTTTAAAACAAGGAAGTATCCACTCTGAAATTCAAGGGTCTTACTGAAAGATTAAGTGCATTAAAATGGCTTTCAAATGACAATGCATATGATGCAAAACAATAATTTGATGAATTTTCTGGTGCAGAATGTGTTCGATTTAGAGTCTTTGAAATGATAATTAATAAATTTGAGTCTTTTAATGAATTAACTGATTCTGTTGATAAATTTCTTGATGTCTATTTGCTCAAAACTCAAAAGTATTCAGCATTGTAGAAAGTCTGTGCTATCATTTTTGTTTTCTCTCATAGCCAATAGAGCAAGGATTTAATGTTAACAAGCAGTTGTTAGTTGAAAATCTACAAGAAAGATCTCTTACCAGTGATTTTTAAAAAGCTGAAGGTTAAAAGCTGAATTCAGTGTTGAAGGAAAATAAGGATTAGTGCTGTTTTAAGGATTGACCACTTCAATATAAAATCAGCATAATTTTTATCTTTCAATTCCTATATGTATTTTAACATAGTTGAGAACTCAATCAATTGTAAATACATTGACATTGAAAAATTTAACTCTTCAAACATCAATATTAATTGTTTTTTTCTATTTCATTTAAATATCGCTTCATTAGTTAAACATTTTGACAAACTAAGCTGAAATCTGATTTATTCCCAACAACTCCAATAAATCTTAGTGGATATGTTTGTGGACATACTCCAACAAAAACTTCATTTGGAGGTGCTCTACTTTATATTTCTAATAAACTAGTTTATAAATCTAGTAATGATTTACTTATGTATAAGCCCCAATTCTTAGAGTCTGTATTTGTTGAAATCATTTTCCCTAAAAAGTCTAATATCATAGTAGGCTGTGTTTATTGCCATCCTAACATGGATATTAATGAATTTATTGTTTCATAATTAGCTATTCTATTTGAAAAACTTACTGATGAAAAAAATAAAATTATCATTATAAACGGTGATTTTAATGCAGATCTTATAAAAGCAAACTTAAATAATTCTTAAATAATTTAAATAATCTCGGAGTATTTGAACACCATTGCTTCAAACAACTTTCTTCCTTTTATAATTTTTCCGACAAGAATTACCAATCACTCAAGTACTTTAATAGATAATATATTTTCTAATTCAACTTCTAAAGATATTTTTTCCAGCAATCTAACTATTAGAATATCAGATCATTTGCCACTGTTTCTAATTTATTCATCTTTTAAAAAAAGAAATATTAATTCTCGTAAAAGCAATATTCTTCTTCGAAACTTCAAAAAATAGTGAAGAATTCAGGAATGATTAATTGAAAATCAACTGGGATAAAGTAATCAAAGTTTCCAATAGTAATACAAATAAATCATATGAAAATTTCTTCACTAGCTTTAACTCTCTTCTAGACAAACACGCACTGCTAAAAAAACTGAGTAATTGTGGCTTAACTCGGAGCCTTAAACCATGGATTACTTCAGCAGTTTTAACTTCGATAAAAAAAAACAAACAATATATTTAAGAAGTTCCTTAAAACAAAAAATCTTCATGACAAACTAATTCTTGAAAAAAGTTACAAAACCTATAGAAATTACATTATTTATAAAACTGTTGTTACTTGTTTTTTTTACTGTTTTTTTCAACTCTACTACTAATACTGCTATTATCATTAACTTACCTTTGTTTTATAAATCTTGTTAATATTATTTACAATGATAGTGATAGTGATTAAATTGTAGTAATAGTTTTATGGTTATTGTCCTAATTTTTGCTGTTATGTTTATTTTAATAATTTCTGTCATTTTACCATAGTTTTTATCATTAGTTATAATTTTTAGTAAATTTATCATGTTATAGTTAGTATTTGTAATGTTTTTTTATTCACATTATTATTAATATTATTATTATTTTTATATTATTATTGCAATTACTAATATTATCTTTATTTATTAGTGCTTTTTTTTCCTTGCTTTCCTTTTTTTTATTTTTTTTTATTTATTTTTTTTCCTCTTTAATTTATTTTAAATTCTTTCTATGTTTTATTTATAGTTTTTTTTTTTGTATTTGTTTTTTTGTTTTTCTTATTTTTAGGTGTCACTCTATTGACTAGTCTTTAACTATAGTGACATTTTGACATTTAACCTTATTTATGTGACATTTAACCTTATTTGTGTGAATTTATATATTATTGTAAATTTTTGTATTTAATGGTTAAATAAATGGATTATGTTATGGTGTTTTTTGAATACTTTATATTTTATTGAAAACATTTTAGTTTTATTGCTTATGATTGGCAAAACGCTTTTTTTCATTCACCCACTGTTAAGCCAATATATTGTTTTATCAGGTAGATTTTGAGAAGAAACAACACATTTATATACCACGTTTTTGATAAACATTTTCCATTCATTGGACAATTATTTTTTTATTTGAAATTACAATTCTCTGCAGTGGATAAACACTTTCCCTCCTCTAATAAATTACATAATGTTTTTAATCTAAGTACAATTAAAGTTAGCTACAGTTTCACAAAAAAATATATATATATTATATTTATTTGAAATAATATACTATAAAAATCTTATATTGCTGCATCTCTACCTTTGTTTCATAGTTTGACCAAGTTTTTTTATGATTTTTAATGAATTTTTAAAGGTTTTTAATGAACGACTGAATAACTTCTTATAATAAATAACAGTTATTTTTAGTGATAAGTTTTTAATGATAAATGCTTCCAATAAATATTTGCTTTATTTAAGGCTTCACAATGTTTTGAGAAAGTCTTGAAGCATCAACCAAATAACTATGAGACAATGAAGATTCTTGGATCATTATACAGTTCATCTAGTGAACCAGAGAAGAGAGAGTTAGCAAAAGTAATGGATTTTCTGTAAAATTGTTTTTGATAAATTTAGGTTTTCTTCAAATTTTCATATAATCATTTTTATTACCAAATTTTTGTTTATTTTTTACAAGATTGATAGAGTATTCTGTGTTTTGTTTTATTTTATTTTGTATATATTCAGTAGAATATTCTGTGTTCTATTTTATTCTACTGCATTTTCTATTATTTAGGCTAAACCTAACTTTTTTTTCTCAAAGTTATATTATATTTTATTATATATAAGTTATAATATTTATTTTATTTTAAGAATATTCATACTTGAACTTTTTATTATTTAAGAATGTTTTATGTATTTTTTTGCAAGTATATTTAATTTTTAATGTTTTGGTATTGTATACAAATTTAGTTATTAAAATACTTTATTACAGGAATAATCTTTTTATGGTATTTTAGTTTTTATTGTATTTTGCAATATAAATTAAATTTTTTTAAACAAGACTGTAATAATTGCTAAAATATAGTATAAGAAAAGTATAAGAAGTATTAAATTATAAAATTTTTTTTAATAATTTTTTTAATTTTTATATATAATTTTTCTATAGGGGCATTCCACGTCAAGTGGAACCACCCATCTGACATAACCGACTCGGATTTTGATGAAAATTGGCTCAAATGTTGGGCATATGGACAGAAGAAAAACATGTAAATTTTTTTGACTTTGGTCAATTATTTTCTGAGATATGACCTTTCAAAGTTTTGACCTTTTCACTTGACCTTGGTTATTTAAAACGTCATAACTTTTTTGCTATTATACTTAGAAAGTTGATTTTGGTGGCAAATAGAAGCTCTTGCATAGACGAACAACTTTGTGTCTATACAAAAAAGTGATAAGTTCAATAAAAAAAAAGTTATTAGTCATTTGGTCATTTGACCTTTGACCCTGGTCGATAGCAAAGGTCAAAAGTTATAATTTTTTTTTTACAGATTGCTTTTTTTATTGTAGATGTCCCATGAAAAAATCTTTTTGGGATTCCCATAAACAGCTTTGGAAATAATATTAAAGTATAAGTAGGTTCTAAAAATTTAATATTTAAATACCTTAAAATTATACAGTATTTTAAGATAATTTATTGAATGTAGGCCCTAGGTTATATAATAGGTACCATATACCAATATACTTTGATTTGGTGATACTTGGCCCGTATATATATATATATATATATATATATATATATATATATATATATATATATATATATATATATATATATATATATATATATATATATATATATATATATATATATATATATATATATATGTATATATATGTATATATATATATATATATATACAAATATACATATATATATGCATATATATATATATATATATATATATATATATATATAGAGAGAGAGAGAGAGAGAGAGAGAGAGAGAGAGAGAGAGAGAGAGAGAGAGAGAGAGAGAGAGAGAGAGAGAGAGAGAGAGAGAGAGAGAGAGAGTTAACGATGATGCAAGTTAAGTGCTTTGGTTGCTCCTTCAGACTCTTTAGAAGTAATGAAGTATGACCAACCAGTTGTAGTTTTGGGTTTGACTGCTAGCAAAAGATCATTCAAATCAACGGTAAAAATATCTGACGGATCTCTAAAGGAGAAAAGTTGACTTGAACCATCAGGGTGAAGAAAGTTCATGATTACTTCTCTTTTTTCTGGATTGCTTTCCAACACACAACCTATCCACCAATGTTCATCATACTCTACAACCATGTAACCAGTAATTGAACTGAAGTTGAGCTGGCAAACATTCTGTGATGTAATTTTTTCAATTCTAGACACAGAACTGGAACTATAATCTTGTACTTGAAGTTCATTCGTGGATAGTGGTTTAAAGCAATGAAGTTTTTCGGTACCATGAATCGTTTTAGCATTTGAAAATCTTTAATATTGTGGATTCGATTTGCCAATTATTTGCAGTGAGGTATTCAAAGGAAATTCCATGGACATCTTTTTTAGCAAAAGTATATAATTGATGTGGTCATTATTTAGTCATGGTATGGACGTTGTAAGCTTGCTTTTGCTGCTTCACGTTTAACAGTTCCTCCAACTCCATCACAAGGGCCCGTACCATGACTTGTGGCAAAGAAATGCCATTCGGTTGGAATACCATAATCCTCTTTGTGATAGCACAGGTTTATGAAATTCTTGCAGTTTTTGTATTGTGTTGCACAGCCATCACTAAAACATGTTATTTTTAATAGCTCAAATTTCACTTTTAAAAAATTAATTAGTTTACGCTGAAAAAGATGAACTGCAATTGTGTCATGAGTATTACATTCCAAAAGCAGTACATAATTTCCATGACATAAATTTCCTTCATATTTATAATAAAAAACAAAAGGATGTAAAGTTGCTTGATTATTTATCCAATGATATCCCTGTGCTGCATCTTGTATAATAAATGCATAATTTTCTGAAAAATCACCGATAACCAGAAATTCTCCATCTGATAAATTGTTTTTCTTCCAGTCTTAATATTTTGCCTGCTCTTTAGCAATAAAATCATGCCTAGTAAGTGTTTTCAAACTCCCTAAAAATCTTTCAATAAATTCTTTAGTGGACTGTATAAAGGTTTGAAGCTGGGACCTATTTGTTGTAGTCCATGAATGATACATACACACACAGTGAGTACTACTTGCTCCTGCAAAGACACATTTTTTTAAAAGTAGCTCTGCAAACTTCGAAAACCCAATGCTGATATTTGGATACTTTTCTGAAAAAAATTGATAAACTTCCTTCAAATTACTTAAAACTAATCTTTTCTGAATATGTTTTCTTTCCCCATTTTTCATAACAGATAGAAAATCTTTTTTTCCAGGCATTACACGGCTAACAGTGTCAGAGTAATAAAACTCTTTTACCATATCTTTCACATGTACAGGTCGTGGTTTCCTTTTTTTTGGGTTAGGGGTTGATAAAACACCTTTGGTTATAAAAACTTCTTTTGCTTGAGATACAAGTCGATGCAAACAATTAAATTCTCTCATCACTTTTCGATTACTCTATTGAGCAACAAATATTGTCAAAATCCTGATCTTTTCACTCTTACTTTGTGTTGATTTATACTTATCCTGAAACACTTTAACAATGTCATCAGCACATGTGTTGTAAACTTTTTTTTAATTGCTTTGTATTCATCATCCTCTAAAGTATCAACAGCATCTGAATTAGTAGATAAAAGGTCTAACTTCATTTTTACAAGTTTTTTAAGCTTTATATTTTTCTCCGGAATATAACTTTTAACAGTTTGTAACTTGCGTTTATTCAAGGGTGACTCACCCAATAATGACAAGGATTTATTAAAAGTAGAAATTTCTACTTCCTGGCACTGATAATTTTCATCTCCATTGTCACTACAAATATCTTGAGATCTGGAACTGCTTTGAGAATCTGATTCTGTTTTACAACTTTCAGAATTTTTATCATCACATAATCCTATTTCGGAAGGTAAGCCAGTGACCTCTTTCAGCAAGTATCACATATTTTTGCTCCAGCCATAAGTTGAGGGATACATAGCTACTTGCCGACTAGTAGCAACCCTCAAGGTTTTATATTGTTTTTTCTTATGGTGTTGGAAAGGATCATAACAATAGTGTTGTCTGTTCTTTAACTATTTTACTTGTGCTTGAAGTGCCATTTTTAATCTAAATTTAATTTGAAAGTTGCTAAAAACTAATTCCTAAGTTGTCTTTTGATGACTAGTTTAATGGAAATGAATTGATTATTTTAATATAAATATATATAGATTTAAGCCTCATATAATTTAATACTGACTTGTATGTATTTATAGTACTAGTAATTAAATTACAACCTAGAAAATTAAATAAAAAAAGGAAATAGTTAATAATATATATTTACAATAGGCTATTTACAGAAAATGACCTCAAAATATCGCATTTGTAAGGCCAATAAATATTAAATTTTTAGAACCTACTTATACTTTAATATTATTTCCAAAGCTGTTTATGAAAATCCCAAAAAGATTTTTTCATGGGACATCCACAATAAAAAAAGCAATCTGTAAAAAAAAAATTATAACTTTTGACCTTTGCCATCGACCAGGGTCAAAGGTCAAATGACCAAATGACTAATAACTTTTTTTTTATTGAACTTATCACTTTTTGTATAGACACAAAGTTGTTCGTCTATGCAAGAGCTTCTGTTTGCCACCAAAATAAACTTCCTAAGTATAATAGCAAAAAAGTTATGACGTTTTAAATAACCAAGGTCAAGTGAAAAGGTCAAAACTTTGAAAGGTCATATCTCAGAAAATAATTGACCAAAGTCAAAAAAGTTTACATGTTTTTCTTCTGTCCATATGCCCAACATGTGAGCCAATTTTCATCAAAATCCGAGTCGGTGATGTTGAATTTGACCAAAAAGTGGTTCCACTTGACGTGAAATGCCCCTATAACAAAGAAAATTGTAAAAGGTCATGAGAAAAAGGTTGCTTTCAAAAATTTGGAATTCTTTGAGATGATTCAGGGTTATAATTTGATAATTTTTATATAATTTAATGTGATAATTTTTTTTTTTTAATATAAATCTGTTTTGGAAAGGAAAATCAAGAAAAGTGCTGTGTGCTTTAATTACTTTACTTTTAAAGTTTAATTACCAAGTTAATTTAAGTCAGAAACTAATAAAATTAGGTATATGTAATAAAAACTTTTTTTTATTTTTGTAATCAAGCATTTTTTTAATACGAGTTCTCTCATAACAAAGGTGCATGAACTGTGATACAAGTTGCAATGAAATGATTAACAGAAGACTTAAAAGGCTATATAAAATGTAGGTAAACACATAGTTGGATAGAATCCCATAACACTAATGTACATAATAAAATCCAAATGAATAAAAGTCTTTTGAACATATGTCAATTATCACTGTTGTTTAATATCTATTAACATAAAGAAGACTGTGAACACATTGTGCTGTTAACAAAAATGTTAACAGCACAATGTGTTCTAACCAGAGATATAGGTCTGGTGACTAAAGTCTTTGTCTTGAGATATCTCAAGACTCATATTCCACTGTCTTGGTCTTAGAGCTCTTCTCGAAACTTCTATTCAACAGTATGGTCTTTGAAGTCTAAGTATCAGACCCTTAATGTAATTTCTTGATCTTTACAAGAAATCCTTTCCCTTAAATTTAAGTCCTTAAATAAAAGTTCTAATTTTCATTAAGGTTTGAGTATATGGTTGCATTAAAAGCAATGATAGTCATTTTATTGCAGCAAGGTAGTTAAGATATTATTAATATTTTGTGTCAAACATTGAAAAAGACAAATGCATTGAGCTACAGAGTTAGCTTATAAATTTTATATAATGGTTTTTTTTCTCCTGGTCAATAAGGTGCTCCAAAATGACATAATAGTCTTATTGCAAAGCACAACAGAAGAACATTTAACTAAGCAGTTTGTGCCCCCTTTTCTGGCTATATTTGTTGCAAATATGGCCAGAGCAGGAATCAGACCTTGGGCCTCTTGGTTCTGAGGTCAGCACTTTAACCACTGTGTCATAGCTAATCAAAATTAGCTTATGTTGTTCAAGCATTTGTAAATGTATTGATCTGGTAATGTTTTTACAACAAATAGGAGGATCAGTAAATATGTATATGTGTCAAATACTTTATTAGTTTCTTTGATAAGAGATAATATATAAACTTTTAATTTTTATACTAATGTTATCTATTGTAAAAATAGGTGATTTTTTAAAAATTATTTTCTTGATTAGAGGATAATCCATCAATATTCAGGTTAAATGATGAGTGAAGTTTAAGCTAGTCAAAGCGCACATAGAATTAGTGAATTTTGTACTGGATAACATCAGTATCTAGTTAATACTGGCTTTAGTTGTATTTTTTATTTATGATTTTTATCTTTTATTTTAATTAATTAAAAATAAAAATAACAAACATAAGTAAAATAAAAAGCATTATAAAATTACATTCTTTCATCTCACGGTTTTTAATAACATAGTTTATTTTCTGTTCAATAAGGGTTTTATTTTTTTGTAGAAACATCTTAAAAAAGTGACAGAACAGTTTCCTGATGATGTTGAAGCATGGATTGAGTTGGCTGGCATACTTGAACAAGCAGATGTGCAAGTAACAATTAATTTATCAAGTTTATTACAATTCCAAGGGAAATTTTTCTTCCACATTTTAGATTTTCATAAAATTTAAGTTTGTCTGCATAAAGTAAATTCTATTAAAATTTAAGTTCAAAACCATTTTGTTACTCATGAAAATAAAAAAATATCATGTTTTAAAATTCAGATTGTTTTCTTTAAACTCTAAATTATTTTTTTTTTTCACTGAGCTCTGTGTTATTATAAAATTTTATACTTTTTGTTTACTTTTTTATATATATTATTTTGAATTAAAAGACTTAAAATCTTTTTAATTTTTTAATTTGTTTTTTATTTATCTTTTTTATCTGAGATTATTTAATTGGCAATAAACTAAAAACACAGTTTGAAGTGCTTATATTTTATCTACTTACAGCTTAAAAATATTAAAAATCAAATTCAAAGATCAAAATTGGTTTTTAATAATAAAGAAACTGTTGAGATCTAACGCCAAGTTAGATTTATGTCAGTCGTTACTATAGATTGAACAATTAAATGAAGAGTAACAAATAAGATAAATAAATCAGTAAATAAATGCATTAATAGAAATAAAAATAAATTATTTAGAGTTTAAGAAGCAATAAAAAATAAGCGATAGTTTATTTAGTTTGTATTTAAATACATTCAGGTTATCAGCTTCAACAATTTCATTTGGTAATTTGTTCCATACACATATCGTTCTAATCGTTATAAAGTTTTTGCGTAATTTGATGGAAAAGTTATTGCTATTTTTTAAAAATAAACGATGTTTATGTCTGTCTTGTCTGAGATGCAGGACCAGTCCTGTGCTCTTTATTTTAATATTTACATCTTATTTGTAAAGAATGAGCTAAAATAAGTGCAATATTCCAGTTAATAGTATCAATACCATTTATACATTTGAATAAGATCACTTCTTATTCTACGCTCTTTAAGTGTTGTTAAATTCAGTTTTTTAAGATGTTGAACATCTTCCAGATTTGTAATATCTTTTTCAAGATAAGGAGACCAAACCTGTACCGCATATTCTAAATGTGGTCTAACATAACTTGTCAATAATAACTTGATATTGTTAGCATTTTTGAATTTAAAACATTTTTTTAATGTTCCCAATTTACTATTAGCTTTTGAAACAGCTGACTTGACTTGCATATCCCATTTTAAATCATTTGATATTATGACACCTACATCTTTCTCATAAGTTGCTTTACGTAAAGTTTCAATACTACCATTATTGTCCATCATATAATCATAATTTGCATTGTATTTCCCCATGTGCTTGATTTTACATTTATCAAAATTAAAATTCATCAACCAGACTTTTGACAAATTATCAAGTGCTTTAATATCTTCCTCCAGTAATTGCTTACCAATTACATCATTAACTTCAGCAATAACTTTGTTATCATCAGCATATAGTGTACATGGATTGGATAATAAAGTTGGCAAATCGTTTATGAAGATTAAAAGCAGCAAGGGCCCCAGAACAGATCCCTGTGGGACACCACTAAGAACCATTTTCCAACTAGACAAAGAATTACCTATAACCACTCTTTGTTTACGATTTGATAAAAATGATTTTATCCAATTGATAATACTTTTACTCAAACCATACAATTACAACTTGTGTAATAATCTTCTGTGAGACTTTATCAAAAGCTTTATCAAAATCTGATAAAGAATATCAAATGATTTATTATTTGCTAACCCAGTTGTAATTATATCTATATTCTCTAATAAATTTGTAGTACAACTTGTGCCTTTTAAAAAGCCGTATTGGTGTATTGATAATAAGTTGTTAGTTGATAGATGATGCATGATATAATTCTTTCTAACGTTTTTCAAACCACAGATGTCAATGATACCGACCGGTAATTAGATGCTTTACTTCTATTACCCTTCTTAAACAATGGTGTTACATTAGCTTCTTTCCATATATTAGGGATTGACATTTTAGATAGTGACTTTTTAAAAAGTAATGTCAATGGTTGAGCAAAAACTCTACTACAATTATTAAGGACATAAGAATGAATACCATCAGGACCAATAGATTTTTTTCTATTGATTGCAATTAATTTATCAAGTACTTCTTTTTCTTCCACAACAATATTTTCCATTTTATTCACACAGTGTGTATCAAAATATGCCAAACAATTTCAATTTAAATCATTCGTACGTACTCCATTGTGGTATTCAATCGTATTAATATAATTTTTTATCTTTTGCTTACTTTTAATATAACTATGCAATAATTTTGGATCAGATTCTGCTTTTTGTTCTATTTTTGATTCATTCTGGACAGCTTGTTCAATTTGCTTAGAGACTGCTCTTTTTGTTCGATTATATTCCTTTTTTGTTTCACTATTTGACCAATTTAACTTTTTGTTTTTTGATTTTATTTGTGACTATAACTCATCATTAATCCATAATTCATGAGACCTGTTGTTGCTTTTCATTAAAAGTATAAATTTATTGCAGGCTGAATCATAAAGACTTATAAAAACGTTGTACGATTCATTAATGTCTTTATTATTAAACGCATTGGACCAGTCACTATTATTTAGAAATGTTGATAATGATTCATAATCACCACGTTTATAGTTAAATTTAACCATATTTGACACATTATTTTGAACCTCATTTACAATAAAATACCAACTAATTACGTGATGTCCCTGTTCTGTGTTGCTAAGAGGTGCATTATGCTCAATACAGTCGATACAATTAGCATTATCAGTTATTAGTAAGTCTAATGTGTTACTAGTAGTACCATTAGCTTTTTGAAACGTATGTTCTTTAATACATTGAGAAAAATAACAATTTTCTAAACAACTGATAAAATTAGAAGCATGAGGACTATGAGACAAAACACCTTCATTCGACCATAAAATTGTGTTATAATTGATGTCTCCAGCAATTAATATGTTAGTAAAAACCTTATTATCAATATAACGTTTAGCATATATAGTGTGCTGATTATTTTATCATTCAAAGTGTCGTCGGTATTTGGAGGCCTATAAATACAATCAACAAATTTTTAGGTTACCACTGTTAATACATGTCCATATTTGTTCATTATTTTTAGTTAGTTCATTATTATTAGTAGATTTAGATCGTTGAAAGTGACTTCATAAGAATTAAATTTATCATTAATGTATATACATAGACCACCTCCACACTTTCCATTTTTATGGTCACATCTATTCATATCTAGACATAATTATCGATAAGGTATCAGATGTTTCATTATACCATGTTTCACATACACAAAAAACATCAGGTGTGTAAGTACTTATAAATGTTCTTAATTCATCTATTTTGTTGTTTAGAGACGTAGCATTGGTATAATAAAATTAGCATTGGTGTAATAAAACATTTTATTTAACTTGCTTTCTTGTCGTTTTTTTTTTTTTTTTGTGGTGTCTGTGCAAAACAAACACGAGGTCAGGGGTAATAATAAAAAAAGTAATTAAAACAAACAATACAAAACAGACTTTAGTTTAGCATAAAAATAAGAAATTGTTAAGAAAAGTAATCAAAACAAACAATAAACAACAAACTTTTAGTGTTCTTGTTTAGTGTAAATAAAAGGAATCGCTGTTGAAAAATAAAAATAAATTTATAAAAGAAACATTTTAAAAACAACATTTTAAAAATGGACTAAAAATAAAAAATATATTAAAAAAGTTTTTTTTCTTAATTTTTTTATTTTTTAAAAGTAAAAAATAAACTATTTCACTACTAAAAAGTAAAAAATAAACTATTTTACGGGACCCAAGGCCTTACACTCAATGACTGAAAATGTTAGGCATCTAAGTACAACGCATTCCAATTGGTGCCATTTTTACTTTTTTAAATTCACGTTGAATTACCAAGGGTATTAAAAAATCATCCAAAGTAAAACAAAAGTTATACATTAAGTATAGTCTATTAATTTAGTCTATTTTTTACTTTTTAGTCCATTTTTAAAATGTTGTTTTTAAAATTTTTTTTAATGTATTTTTACTGAGGGTTTAATATACAAAATTAGTTGTAGAAGGAACGTGATGTAACTATGTAGCTGTAGAAATAACACATATTATACTATTAGTAAGTAGTTAGAGAAATAACTATTAGTAAGTAATTAAAGATGTAACATAATAGGTATCTCAAAATAATCTCACTTATTTTTTTATTTATCTTCTTAAACATTTGTGATATTACTATACTATTGAATTATCACTAATCACGTGGCTTATTATATTTTTGAACTAATCACAAAATCTTTTTGATATAGACTTTGGTTTACAATTTTTAATCTAAGATAACTAATGGTGTTTTTTCTTCCAAATAGACATCTAACTGCGCCATAACGTTTTTTAAATTTAGGCCATATATTTTCATCCACTATGTAAAATTTGATATTTTTGTACATGCAGTTTGTGATTGACCAGGTGAATGGTGAAATTTGATATTTTTGTACATACAGTTCGCAATTAACTAGGTGAATGGTGAAATTTGGTATTAAGTCTATTCTTGATCATCTTGCACGATCTTTTAACTGAAGAATAACTGAACCATCAACAGTCAACTTAATCATTGTAATTTTTGTTGTATCATCTTTCAGTAACTAGAAAGTACTACATAAATAATTTATTAAGCATAATTTTAAATACTCTACAACCGTAATATCATTTTGTTTAAACCATGTCATGGTATTTTTTAAAGTTTTTTGCAACGGGTAAATAATTTTACCTTGTTGTCATTTGCATATTATTTGTAGTCATGAGTATAAATACTGAGTTTTTTTATAATACTTTCTTAATAAAATAGTTTGCTTAAACTAGTAAAGTAGGAGAATTGACAAATATAGTAGGAGAATTGACAAATATCAAACCATCAACCATCAAGACAAAGATTCAGATGAGACAGTCATGTTTTATTAATATTGGTATTAGTAATATTAAAGAGTTATTTATGAAATTGATTTTAATGAAAAAATTTGCCTAATGAAAAAGGGTTAAAAATAAGTCCACTTTCTATTTTTGACGACTTAAAAGAATTAAAGGCTTTATTAAAAAATTAAAATAAGTAGGTTAATTAGTATGCAGTACTTAAATATTAGTTTCAAATATAAAGCTTTATTTTTTTAGATCTGAAACATGAAAGTTTATTAACTGCTTTTTACTATCATTTATTAAACTTTTTTTTTCCTTCTAACTGAAAATGTTAGATATTATCTATTTATTTTATTTTTATCTTTCAGGCTGCTTTATCAGCATACGGTGCAGCATCAAGAATTCTCAAAGAAAAAGTTGAAGCTGATGTACCCCCTGAAATTTTAAATAATGTTGGTGCTTTACATTTTAGATTAGGGAACCTGAATGAAGCAAAAGTAAGAATTCTTTCAACAACAATGTCTTACAATAATTTTAGTTAATTTTTAAAGATTGTTAATTTTGATTTGTTTAGTTAATTTTGAGATTTTAAAAAAAATCTGTTTATAAACATATATCAACTCAGTTTATCAACATAGTATATGGGACTCAATCAGTTCTTACTATAAGAAATTGAACATCTTAAATACTTAACTTATTTCAGGAGCATGTAAGTTTATATAACTAAATATTTATATTATATAAATATTATATACATAAACTTATGTCCCCATCAAGGACATAAAAGTTAATACACATAAGTTTTTTACATGCAACCTATTGAATAAAGATTATATATTGATTTATTACCACACATTAACATATGGTATGATAATATATGAAATGAGTTTTTATCACAACTAAAAATCCATAGAAACTATACTATGTGATACAAATCTGTTATGAGGTCACTTAAATATTTGTTAAATATTATTAGCATACATATATTGAAATTTTTACATAAAAATAAATTTTTCTTTTTGTCAGAAATTTTATGAAGTTGCAATGGAACATTGCAAAGAAGAGAGCATGCAAGGTGAAACATATTATCGAGCAATTTCCGTGTCCATGCAGTATAACATGGCCAGATTAATGGAAGCCCAGTTTGAATTTGATAAAGCTGAAAAAGTTTATAAAGATATACTAAGGGAACATCCAAGTTATGTAGATTGTAAGATAATTGACTTATATTTTTAAATTCATAAATTTCACTATGTAAACAGCTTGTATTGGCAATGATAAAAGTGGGTAATCAGGGCTTTTGGTTGGTTAGTCATTGATTATATCATTATGAGATAAAGCATGGATTTGGAACAAGGTTGGCTCACTTTTCTTGTGGGTTGTATACCAAATCAGAAAAATTAAAAAAAGTTTTTTTAAGTATGTTTTTTAGGAAATTTAGACTGGCATGATGTGAATATTGTTACATTTTTATTAAATAAAGATTAATATATAGAATTGATTTTTACTTTAGGTTATCTTCGATTGGGATGTATGGCCAGAGATAAAGGACAAATTTATGAAGCTTCAGATTGGTTTAAAATGGCACTCCAAATTGACCAAGTAATTGGTTTAATTTTTACTAATAATCAAACCAAAATAAGATTTTGATTGGATTGGAATAACATTGAGTATTTTTACATCATTACAATTAACTTATGTCACTTTTTTTTTTTTTACGTCATAAAGAATAATGTAGTGTCACGTTTTAATTGGCAATGGTTA
Organism: Hydra vulgaris; assembly: GCF_038396675.1. Lineage (NCBI taxonomy): Eukaryota > Metazoa > Cnidaria > Hydrozoa > Anthoathecata > Hydridae > Hydra > Hydra vulgaris. The sequence goes on from NC_088921.1 coordinate 39,837,102, forward strand.
TAGTGTCATGTGTGCTTGGAACGCATCATATGTTTCAATACCTCAGAACAATGATCATGTTTCAATAGCTCAGAAGTGTATTGACTCTGTCATATATTTCAATACTAAGAAAAAAAAATTCATGTTTCAACAGCATCATGTCATAGTCATGTATATATTTTTTGTTAATTAAAAAATTTTTATATAAGTTTTGTTTATTATTTATTTTACTACAAAATAATTAAGGATCATCCAGATGCTTGGACTCTAATTGGTAATCTTCACCTAGCAAAGCAAGAATGGGGACCTGGTCAAAAAAAGTTTGAACGTATATTAAAACAACCTGCTACTTCAAGTGACACTTATGCACTTGTAGCTCTTGGAAATGTTTGGCTTCAAACTTTACATACGCCATTGCGTGACAAATCAAAAGAAAAAAGACATCAAGAAAGAGCTATAGCTATGTTTAAGCAAGTGCTTCGTATTGACCAGCGAAACATATATGCTGCCAATGGCATAGGTTGGGTTTCACTGTATTTTTAATATGAATTTCAAACTTATTCTTTTTTTAACCTGGATTTAACCCATTTCTTTTATTTAACTTTGTTTAAGTTGATTAAGTTTTAAAATCTTTATAAACAGAATTTAGGTTTCGGATGATTTAAGACTTTATGTACATTTAATGTTAACATGCAACTTTAAGCTTTAGGTTTTCAATAATTTGCCAGTTTTATATATTTTTATCTTATCTTTACTTTTAGGATGCGTGCTGGCACATAAAGGTTTCTTCAGAGAAGCTCGTGATGTTTTCTCGCAGGTGTAATATTTAATTTAAAATACTTTTTTTTCTTTTTATTTAAACAAGATTATTTTCAACAAGCCTGCAGGCAACTATTACTTAAGTTAAAAGTTCCTAGAAAGTAAGGAAGATAGCTTAAGAGCAACAAAATGATTGACAGAAGACTTTTCAAGCGCTAATATCTGTGAATAAAAGCTAGATAAATTTTAGTTTTTTAAACGTGATGGAGCAATTAGTAGAAAGCTTTGTGTGATGATGAATCACACATGGTAAAACATAAGGCAGTAGCTTATTTGAGCAGGGATACAACTTTAAAACAATGTACCAGAAGCTCAAGTTTATATTCTTGGCCAGGGCTAACTATATTTATAATGCATTTTTGCACTCATTCTTAGTGAGAAAGGGGATCATTAGAAGACTCAGTCTAAATATGGCAATAGTATTCTATTGTATTATACCTAGGTATATACCTAGTATATACCTAGGTATATACCTAGTATATACCTAGGTATATACCTAGTATATACCTAGGTATATACCTAGTGAATACCTAGGTATTCACTAGGTATATACCTAGGTATATACCTAGTGAATACCTAGGTATATACCTAGTGAATACCTAGGTATATACCTAGTGAATACCTAGGTATATACCTAGTGAATACCTAGGTATATACCTAGTGAATACCTAGGTATATACCTAGTGAATACCTAGGTAAATACCTAGTGAACACCTAGATATATACCTAGTGAATACCTAGGTATTTATTTCTGAAATTGATTGATTGATTTATATAAACCTTCTTTATTAAAACAGTAAAATTATGGTAAACAAAAAAAAAATCAAAAAAGCCCTGAAACTTTTTTTTAATAAATATTTGAAAATTCCTGGGGAATTTTCAACCCTAAATAAAATATAAGATTTACTAATAGCATTAAACAATATCTTTTTTAATTTTCTTGCTAAAAAGATGTTTGTTTTCAGGAGAGTTTTTTTGGTGAGAAAATGAAAAAAACAATTACAATTAAAAACTCAATACTTGCATTAAACCAATGAGTAAAACAAAAATAAGTTTTAATGTCTGATTGAATTCAAGAGATTACATAGAAAGCATATTTTTGATTCAAACACTTAATACCAGAAGCTATAATAAATAAGCAGTTTCCTCATTCCTAGTAATAAACTCAAAGTTGTAACAAAGAGCTTCAAATATGGCCATTACAATACTATTGACAATAGTATTAACAGGGACTTCTATTGGGAACATACTCAGGTATTTAAACATGCTACATGATCACATGCTCAGCTGTTGATAAAGTTAGCTTGAGCTCTACCACAAAGTTCAGGAAACCTTTCTACAACCCTACATCAGAACCTTTAAATCAAATTTTAGAGCTGTACCCTCATAATAAAGAGGCAAAAGGCGGAAATATTGCTGGCTCACATCCAAACCATATTATGTATCAATATTTCTGGCTCCTCACACCCAAACCCTTTTTAGATGAATATTTCAGTATGATGTCATCAGCCATGTTTCATGCTCATCTAAATTTATATTTGTGTGTGTGTCTATATATATATATATATATATATATATATATATATATATATATATATATATACATATATATATATATATATATATATATATATATATATATATATATATATATATATATATATATATATATATATACATATATATATATATATATATATATACATATATATATATATATATATATACATATATATATATATATATATATATATATATATATATATATATATATATATATATATATATATATATATATATATATATATATATATATATATATATATTATATATATATATATATATATATATATATATATATATATATATAGGTAGGGAATCCAAGACTAGTATACCAGGATATCGAAAACCGGGGTTTGGGTCGATTTTGTCTAGTTTCAAATACCAGTATTAAAAGACTTAAATACCAGGATTTCGGTATATGAATGGTTGTTTTTTTATTTATTATTTTTAGCAAAATTTGTATACTTCATGTACTTTTTTAAATTAATTTATAACAAAAGTTTTAATTAAAGTATTACAACATTTAAGTAGATATTAAAATGCAACTGTTTTTGAGATATATTGCATTGTCATATTTCAGATTTTAAATATAAGAAAATTTGTAAACATTTGTTGCTTATTTGTGAATATTTTTTTAATTCTATCATGTGTTTAAACTCTTTGTTGGAGTAGAAACATAATATATAAAAGTAAAGTTGTCAAACTCTGATTCATTGACAACTCTTTGATGAAACTCTTCTCATTATTACTTGACTCATTTTTAAAATCATTTAAATTCCCAAGAGGTTTATAATTATGGGTTGTTGTTTTTATTCTTTTTTGAAACAATCATAAATGTGTATACTTTAAAGCAATGCGTTAAACATTCTTTAGTTCTTGAGTTCGTGATTTTACATTTTTAGTTATACAGCAAGGATCTAAAAGTAAAAAACGATTTTTACACATTTTTACAAATTACAAAATCTTTATATATTTCTTTTAAAATAATTACCAAGAACAACTTTGGTAAGTTTAAAAAATTAAAATTTTTAAGTTTAAACTCATTTAAATTCATTTCATTTAAATATTTATATCAGTCACATTATGTGACTGATATAAACATTTTGAGGATAAAATATGTGACACATATTTAGAAATTGAGATAATATTCTAATTTAGCCAATGGAGAGTGAAATTAAAAAGTTCATTGAGCATTCAATAGGCGGAGATAAATATTTTGTTTGGTTTTTCTTTCTTCAAGAAGAAAAAGGACATAGTGCAAAATATAAGAAGTGCGCAAAAGTTATAAAAACAGCAGGTGGCTCAACAAGTGACCTTCATACAGATTTAAAAATAAAGCATGATGTAATATTACGAAAACGAGATGCTATTGAACCTCTTGGTAAATCTAGTTCAATATCTGACACGCCTTCTCCAAAAATTACTAAATATTTTTAAAAAACTACAAAAGACTCGCTGGCAGTAATCTTTTCTAGAATAACAGCACTTGATGGGCTTCCATTCAGAATTTTCATAACATCCGATGATCTTCGAAAATCATTAAAAGCATTAAATTGAAGTGATAAACTTCCAAAATCCGCCACGACTATACAAAAAATTGTCACTAGTTATAGCAAAACTAATCAACAGTTAGTATTTAAAGAAATACCAGAATATAAATTAAATGGAAAAGGTTTTTGTATTACTTTTGATGAGTGAACTTCCTTAAGGAACCAGCGATACATAAGCGTGAACCTTCACTCGGAGTCAAAGTTTTGGAATTTAGGACTTCTTCGAATCAATGGAGGTTTACCTGCAGAAAAATGTGTCTTACTTTTAGGTGAAAAATTGAATCAGTATGGTTTGTCATTAGAAAAACATATTGTTTGTTTAACAAATGATGGTGCAGCAATTATGCAAAAAGTAGACAAATTAATACCGGCTGCTCAGCAGTTGTCTTTAGCCCATGCAATTCAACTTGCAGTTGTAGATGTTCTATATAAAAAGAAACAACTGAAGAAAGAACCTTTTGCTCAAGTGAATCAATAGACTTCAACTCATTCAGATGCCGAAGAGCACAAAAACTATGGTGCCTTTGAAAATATTTCAAATTCATACGAGGAAGGATTAGTGATAGATTACGATATACAAGAAGAAGATACAGAAATAATACATAGTCAAATTGGTCCCCTTATACAAAAAGTAAGGAAAATTGGGCAAATATTCAAACGTTCACCATTAAAAAATGAGGTATTACAGAATTAAGTAAAGCTCGAATTTCATAAAGAATACTTCTTAATTGCAGATTCCAAAACTAGATGGAATAGCCTATTAGCAATGCTCAAACGTTTTTACAAATTAAAGTCATGCATTCAAAAATCAGATATAGATTTAAAACTTAATATAAACTTTACAGAAACTGCTTTTAAAACAGTTTCAACTACTATCTCAGCACTTTTACTGGTAAAATTAGCCGTTGAATCACTTTGTTGCAAGGATGCTAACTTATTTTTCGGCAGATGCAGCATTGACATTTATGTTTAACAAGCGTGAAATTAAGTCATCATTGAGCATAAAATTTATGAGTGCTTTAAAACAACGTATTATTGCAAGAAGAATGCAGTTGTCCAACTAATTTTTTATCTGCATAAAGGTCTAGAAGATGGTATTAGAAACTCAAACATCAGAAGGGACTTTGAAATTAAAGCACTGCTGTTGAAGAATGAGCCCGGGAAATTCTTTACTTTGAGGTTAGCGAAGTTGAAATTAACAAAAGAAAAAGTTCTGAGAAATCAATGAAAAAATACATGTACAAGGCCATTTGTAAACAAATAAACCATAAGGTTGTTGGGAAACAACCACAAGGCGCTGGTGATATAATCAAGTGTCTAAAAAAATAAATAAGTCTTTTTGAAGATGAAGGTGTGCAAGGAAAATATCTCCAACAGGTTTATTATCTTCTTTTAACAATTTGGCCAACTAGCGTTGAATCCAAAAGAGCATTTTCTGCTGCCGGTATTATTTTAAACAAGTTGCGGTGCAGAATGGACAACAAAACTCTGGATGCACTTTGCTTTTTAAGAGTTTACTTTCATGGAATAAAAGATAAAGGTTCTACCAATTAGGTCAATAAATTTGCATTCTTTCCAAGTTTCTGTGATTCTTAAATTATTACTTTGCTTTAAAAATTTAAAATATTTAATAGTGATTTTAATACTGGTATTCCTGTTTTATATTTTTATAATAGCAGAAATACCGGTATTGATTTTTTGACCGGTATTGGATACTCTTTATATAAGGTTAGCATAAAATGTTACTAATGACATCATAATAAAGTATTCATCTGTTGGGGCTTAAGTACATATGTACTTTAAGAGCTTGTGTTTGAACAGGAAATATGTTAAGAGTAGATTTATAGCATATAATAGCTAAAAAAAAGTTGTTTATTTACACTTTAATTATTAATATGCAATATAAATATAAGTTATTTATTAAAAACTGTTCAGGTTCGAGAAGCAACAGCCGAAGTACCTGACATATGGTTAAATTTAGCACATGTATATGTTGAGCAAAAGCAGTTTGTCAGTGCGATACAAATGGTAGTGCTTTTATTCTTTTTATTATAGTTTTTTATATTTTCTAACTTTCAAAATTTTTTGTGTGTGTAAATGGCATATATTTATTTAAGTATGAAAACTGTTTGAAGAAGTTCTTTAAGTCATACAGTGTTGAAGTAATGTTTTATCTTGCTCGTGCATATTATAAAGCTGGAAGGTTAGAAGATTGTAAAGAGCTTTTGCTAAAGGTTTGTTGCTTAGCTACTTTTGTTCAAAAATAAAATCTAACAAAAACATATGCTTATCTTTTATAACTGTGTTTTAGACGCGTCATGTTGCTCCTCACGATACATTGTTGATGTTTAATTTATCACTTGTTCAGCAGCGATTAGCTACAAGTGTTTTGCGTAATGAAAAAAGCAATTTAAAAACGGTACTTTCAGCTGTTGCTGACCTTGAACTTGCGCAAAGGTATTCAGATTTTGTAGCAATATGTTATTGTTGCTAATTTAGCCTAATATAATAATTGTTTATCTTAGAAATTTCGACTACCTTTCAAGGCATGGTGACAGAATGAAATTTGATTTAGCTCAAGCTCGTCAAGAAGCTGGGTATGTCTATTTTAGTTCATTTTTAGAGTATTGCTGTAGTTATTTATTTTTTGCAAAAGTAGTTTTTTTATGTAGTTTTTTATTTAATGCAAAAATTTTGTTTTGTAATGCAAGTGTTTTTACTAATTTATTAATTTATTATTGCTCTGTTCTTTAAGAACATCGAGTACTTTATTTGTAGAATGTATTAACATAATTTATCTTGCATGTTCTCCCTGTATCAGTTAATGTTTGTACAGAAGCCTTCACAGTTCCCTATAATACTTATCTAAATGTGTTTTTATAGTTCTCTCTCTCTCTCTCTCTCTCTCTCTCTCTCTCTCTCTCTCTCTCTCTCTCTCTCTCTCTCTCTCTATATATATATATATATATATATATATATATATATATATATATATATATATATATATATATATATATATATATATATATATATATATATATATATATATATATATATATACACAGTATTGGACAAAACATTTGCAACTAACATCGAACAATGCTAAAAAGTGTTCCTAATTTTACATGTCTTAAAAACGAAACGAACTATACTACCACAGCAAACAGTTCAGGAGTCTGGAGTCATAGCATGTCATGACATGAGCAATCCGCTGACAGGTGACATCACATAGGCAGAATTTCGTTGACAAGCGCCATTCTGCAGCGGACAAAATAAGTGCAACTTTTTTGGTTTGTTTCATTTTCTTAAGTCTGGTCCGTGTCAACGTCACGGAAGTTTTTTAATAATTAAAGGAAGTATTCAGAAGTTTTAAGAAGTTTCCAGAAGCATGCAGAAGCTTCCAGAAGTTTCCAGAAGAAGCATCTGGAAACATCCAGTAGCATCCAGAAATATCCAGAAACATTCAGAAGCATCCAGACGCATCCAGAAACTTTCAGAAGCATCGAAAAAAAGCATCTAGAATCTTCCAGAACGGGTTCACACAGGTTCATTTTACTATATAAGAGACATGTAAATCGACATGTAATTCAGTCAGTATTATCAAGACAGTTTATCGAAGTGAGTTTTATCAAAGTGTTTTATCGAAGAACATCAATACAAGAAGTGAAATACAACAAGTGTTTCATTACATCAATACAGTCCACATCTAACCAAGACGTTGTGTTCCACAGAGCATTATTGTATCATCACAAGGTAAATGTAACACGGTAAGTCTTGAGAAGCGTGATTATTTATTTTTGTTATTTTTATGACTTCAAGTGCAAAAATGGCTCCCGACAGTCTTGGATTGGAACTAAGAAAGAAAATTATTGGCGATTACGTAAGTGAAATGTTACAAAAAAGTATTTGTGTAAAATATCGCGTAAAAAAATGGACCGTATCAAGACTATGTTCCAAATATCGTTCTACGGGGAAGTTGGCAGCAGATAACAAAGGCGGAAGACCGCGTTCCACCACTTCTAGAGAGGATTCTATGATTGTCAGATCCATCAAGAAGGATCCCTGGATATCACCAGTCGAGATACAAAAGCAATTAGAACTGTCTGTATCGGACCGAATAATCAGGCGACGTGCTGTTGAAGCCGGATTGTTTTCTCAATGCCCTGCAAAGAAACCGCTGATTTCACTAAAAAACCAGAAGAAAAGACTCCTGTTCGCTACATCTCATATTGACTGCAATGTGCAGAAATGGCAAACTGTCCTGTTCAGTGATGAATCGAAGTTCAGCATCATTGGGAGCGATGGCATTTGCCGTGTACGTCAACCGGCCGGAAAACGCCTCGATTTATGTTACTGCCATAAGACCGTGAAGCATGGTGGAGGCAATGTAATGGTCTGGGGGTGTTTTTCTGCTAACGGTCTAGGTCTAGTACATCGAAACGATGGAATAATGGGCCGTTTCATGTATAAAAATATCCTGAAAGATGTTATGTTACCTCATGCTGAATGGAATATGCCAAAAAAATGGGTTTTTCAGCAAGACAACCATTCGAAACACACTGCAAAAGTAGTCAAGCAGTGGTTTCAAGACAACCACCTATTGGTGATGGATTGGCTGCTTCAATCTCCGGATCTCAACCCTATCGAAAACCTGTGGGAGATCGTCAACCGCAGAATTAATCGTGAAGGTGTTCGTAATAAGGATCAACTGTTTGAACAAATCCAAAAGGCCTGGGCAGCGATTCCACAAAGTTTCATTCATCACCTGATCAAATCTATGCCTCCAAGATGCAAGGCTGTGATCGACAACAAAGGATTCGCCACGAAATATTGATAGCGAAATACAGCATGGTCAACATTTTGTCGAGTTGCACTTGTTTTGTCCAGAAGGAAATCAACTTTTTTTAATACTTTTGATTAATTTATTAATTTTTGTGTACAAAAAATGAACTTAGTGATGAATAAAACTAGAAGAACTTTGTCTCTAAACAGTTACATAGTTATTTCTCTAAATTGAAAAAATGCAGCACTTTTATATAAAGAAACTAAATTAGCATTATTTGGTTGCACTCGTTTTGTCCGATACTGTATATATATATATATTTATATATTAGTAGTAGTAGTATATATTTGTTACAACAAAAGTAAAAATAGTTGACAAAATATAATTGTAGATTGTCAGATTACTGTTAGTTTATGTGAAGCTTATAGTGCAACTTCCACTAAGGAAAGCTACGAGCTGTAGTAACATTGAAGCCTATTGAGGCTTGCTTTGAAGCTATTGACAGTTGGAGAATCAATTACTTTATCTGTTAAGATGTTTCATGCATTGTCAATGTGGTCTTTAAAAAAGTTAAAACAAGCTAAATGTTGCTATATTTTTCATGGTGAAGTCTCTCTCTGTGATTTACTCTTGGTCAAATTAGGATAAGAGGAAAATACTAATTGACTAAGTCGATGTTATTATTGTTATATTTTTGAACGAGGTCACTTCGTTTACGACAGTTGACTAGAGAAGTTAGGCAAGTTGTAAAGATCTGGATTTATAGTGTAACTATTTAAGTTTGTTTAATATCTTTGTGGCTCTACACTATATTAGCTCAATAATTTGTTCATCCTTACCAAATGAGGGTTCCAAGCTGTAACTGCGAACTCAAGTAAAAGACAGACAAATGTGGAGTAGAGTTGTTTCCATAAGGAAGCATCACTAGATTGGAAAGTGTGTTTTAGGATGCCTAACATTTGATTTGCTTTATATGAGGTAATGATGGATTGGGTTTCTACTTTTAGATCATTGGTAATTTGTATTCCCAAGTCACATTCAGAGGTGGTTGCTTCCAATGTAGTTTGAGTTGTTATTGAACAAGGGCCCGATTCCTCCATTGAGTACTCAAAGTAAGTTGAATTTTTTCGAGCAAAATGCATGACCTTACATTTTGCATTTAGCTCCATGAGCTAAGACTTGGTTCAATAAACAATTTGGTCAATATCTGATTTGAGTTGAAGTTGAGCAGCAAGTGAGTTGACAATGCTTAAAATTTTAGTGTCATCAGTGTAGATCTTACTTAAGAACTGTTTTCTTTGCTTATTACATCTGACAGATTGACGAAAATGATAAATAAAAAGGCTAATCCTTGCGGAACCCCACTTGTCACAGGTAATCAATTCGATTGGGTGTCACCAAGGATAACTCGTTGAGACTTGTTGAGTAAAAAAACTTTTATCCAGTTGAGAAGAATTCCCTTCAATTCCATACATTCTTAGTTTATTAAGCATTTGCTGATGTGGCACTTTGTCAAATGCTTTGGCAAAATCCAGGAATATGGCATCGACTGGTAGTTTTCTAGCCATATTTCCAGTTAAGAAGTCCATTGTTTCAATGAGATTATAGTACATGCTTTTTTCTATAAGAAGCTATGTTGACTATATATTATAGAAAATTGTTTGATTTTAGATGCTCATGACTGCTTTCTTAAATAGTTTATATATATATATATATATATATATATATATATATATATATATATATATATATATATATATATATATATATATATATATATATATACATGTATTAGGGTGGTCCAGAATTACATAGTAAAAATTAAAAGTGTTTCTAACCACTCTCTACAAGGCTAACTTTGTTCTACTATATATAAGGAATAACCATGCAAAAAATTGGACCAATTTGAGCAATTTTAGGGGTCAATAGGATTTCAACATTTTGGGAAGCACCTAATTTTACAGCATGTTTGTAGCAGGAATCACATTGTTGAGTGTTTGTACATAATTTTTAGTTTTATTTTTCGGAACAGCCCCTCTGGGATACCATACAAAGTAATTGTTCTAGTTCTTTGTGCAATTTGTAAAGAGCAGACATCTTGCCATCAGCAAATAATTTTTAAAAATTGGAATTTTTTTAAATATATAGTATTTTTGAATTTTTATTCTGACTATAGAAGAAATGCTTAAAAGATTAGTAATTTGCATTATCTGCTTTATGCACATATTACATAGTTACAATTAATTAGTTACCATGAATAGTTAGTTAATAATCTATTGTTTATTAAATGGGTTAGTGTAATATTATCAATTTATCAGTCACATATTGAGGCCTTAAAACAATTGTTTTTAAAATAAAATAAACATTAAACAATTGAACATAACATTCATGAGCAGTATGACAATATGTACTATTTAGTATTTTTTTTTTATATCCACAGGCAGGTACTTAATTATATAATGGCAGCTGCAACAAGCAGTTCTGCTGAAGTTTGGTTGTCGGCAAGGCCACCAACCAATTCTCTTCAGCAAGATTGGCTACGAACGGTGATGCCATCTGCTGCCTCCTCTTTTACCACCTCGAAGAACACCTCACTGTGAAGGACAGTATTAATCGCACAATTAAAGATATCAATATAATTTGGAGCAAAGCAAGAATCCTACTTAAAGGATTGATTCTGGTGAAAGAAAACTGAAGAAGTTGTATGGTGAATATCAACTGTTGAAGGTGAGTAGGATGAAAGCATATGAAAGCTGCAGATTTAAAAAGCAAATGTTCAAAGACGACCTAATAGAACTTTTTGACTTGGCCACAAAGAATGCTTTGGATATCATGACAAACAATGAAGACAGACAATTCCTAACGATGCAAAGAGAAGATGTCACCAGTTCAAGCATGGCTGGAGTGGATCGCAATCTTACAGAGAAAGAGATGAAGAAGAGAGCTCGTATAGAAGCTCTCTTCTTCATCTCTTTCTCTGTAAGATTGCGTATGGTAATCGAAGACTGAAAGAAACAGAAAAGTTGCAGCAAATAGAAACATCTGGTCCTGCTTTGAATATCAGTTCTTCTAAGTCTGAAGTCGAGGACGATGTCGACAATGAAGACTTCAGAGTTCCATCATCATCATCTGCTTAAACTCCTTCCTCAAAGCCTAAACGACTTAAAAGCGTGATAACAACTCCAGAAGTTGCAGGGGCTTCAGAAAGAGTAAATCTTCCTGATTGTGGAGCTATGTATGTTGTTGCATCAGTAGCAAAGGCTTTAGGCCATCCTCTTGATGACCTGGCATATCTAAGAGCACCATTAGAAGGTCACAGATGGCTACCTGAAAAAAAGTAGCTGAAGCAGAGAAGAGTTCTTTTTCAACTGAATTTCCTCTTCTTCTCCATTGGGATGGGAAACTGCTTCCGGGCATAGCTGGTGCAAAAGAAACTGTCGATCGAACTGCTGTGATCGTCACTGGGAATGGTATCAAGAAGTTGTTGGCAGCCCCAAAAATTGTAGGAGGAACTGGAGAAGAACAGGCTGCTGCATGCTTAAAAGTACTAGATGACTCGAATCTACGAGAAAAAGTTCAAGATCTGGTATTTGATACAACTTCCTCCAACACAGGCATCCATCAAGGGGCATGCGTTCTTATTGAGGAAGCTATTGGCCATGAACTTGTAAACATTGGATGCTGTCATCATGTCCTGGAAGTCGTTTCGAGCAGTGTCTTTACAGCTGTTTTTGGTGAGACAGGTGGACCAGAAGTTGGTCTTTTTAAGAGATTTCAGAAGAAATGGCCATACATCAGGCATATAGAGTATTTGCCAGCTAGAGACGAAATCTTCAATGAGGATACCAAAACTCTTCAGACAGAGATTGTTGTCTGCTACACCAAAGCCATAGGACATCAGCAGCCTCGGTAGGATTATTTGAGCTCCTTTGGCTATGTTTTGTCTTCCTCGGTGGAAGCAGTTTTAAGATGGAGTTCCAGTTCCGAGCTCCAGGAGCATTGCATCATGCTCGATGAATGTCAAAGGCCATCTATTCTCTAAAAATGGTGCTATTTGAAGGCCAGTTGGAATTGACTGCTAAAGAAAAGGGAGGTCTGAAGGAGCTGGCACTCTTCATTACTCTCAATTATAGACATTTCTGGCACAAGGCTCTACTGGCTTCATACGCTCTCCTGAATGATGCAATGATGATTGGGCTTCTCAAGAAATATCCAAACCGTATCATTGCTGATGCAGCTTACACTGCATTTACTTGACATCTGTGGTTCTTCTCAGAATACCCTCGTGAACATTTTTGATAACCGAGTCCCTCTAAATGTTAAAAGAGCCATGATAGCCAACCTCCAGCTTCCAAAGACTCAATCAGCTCTGAAGAGAATAAGCATGTGTGGCGCAGACTTCAATCATCTTTAAAAGTTTGTGACCCAAAGAATATTTCGTCTCTTCAAAGATCTTAGTATCACTGGAAAGGAGGATGCCAAGAGTTTCCTGTTGAAAGATCCAGAAGCATGGTAATCGGATGCTTGCTACCAAAATTTGAAGGACTGAGTCGACAAGATAAAGGTTGTCAATGATAGTGCAGAGCGTGGCATTGCTCTTATCCAGAAATATAATGAAACCCCCACCAAAGACAAGGACCAAAAACAGTTCTGCTTCGTTTTGTCCAGCGATATTGCCAGATTTATCCATCCTCCTCTAAGGCAGCCATAATCACGGTAGATGACATTTGATGGGATATCACTTATATGTCATACTTTGAAATAAGTATTATAACAATTTTTCATTTAAAATTTTAAATATTAAAATATGAAAATATCAAATGAACTTTTTACTCTTTTGACTGCATAGACCGTATACATGAAAAGTCAAAATTTTTATTGAACCCTAAATATTGTCCGATTTACTTCAAATTTTTACAGAAGTTCTCTAATATTATATGAAACAAGAGTTAAATAGGCAAATATTATATGAAATAAGTTTAAATAGACAAATATTTGATAAAGTTGTTGTGCCGCTAATCTAAGATAAAAATTTTATTGCCTATAAATGTGTGTGTATATATATATATATATATATATATATATATATATATATATATATATATATATATATATATATATATATATATATATATATATATATATATATATATATATATATATTCCTGCTAATATAGGTCTGCACTGTCCTTATATGTTTTGCACATTTTAACTTTTAAAATGCTGATTTCCAGGCATTCTTTTAGAGAAAGAAAAATAAGAAAATTAAAAAAAAAACAATTTTTTTTTGCCTAACTAAATGTCCTTCATATGTATTTGTACCTGTCCAAATGCAAAATATTAGTCAATGTATGTACTCAAACCCATCAGATGACTATTTTAACATTGTACCATTCGTGATTTTTCATGCCCAGCTTAATTGGCATTTATATAAAAATAAAATTAGGTCTCAGAGTTTTGTATTTAAGTAATCTTTTAACTTTTTTGTTTGTCAATATCATTCAAAATTATCTTTTTAGTCGATGTTCTGATTTGTTAAGTCAAGCTCAATATCACGTACAGCGTGCAAGGAGAATAGATGAAGAAGCTCAAGAACAGCGTAAAAAGCAAGATGAAGAAAGAGAGTTGTTACGGCAACAGCAATTAGAAGCTGAGGTTTAATTTTTTTTTTAGATTTTCAAGTTCTCAGGACATTCATCAATTAGAATTGGAAACTGTTAAGCCAATTTTTTCTAAAACTAGTATGAAAAAAAAATTAATGATAGTGCCCATTAGGATGTATATGTCATGCTGTTGATAAATTTAAAATTAAAAAAAGTCAATTTAGAAGTTTTTTTAAGCAATATTGTAGTAACAAAAATAACAGGTTGCATGTGAAATTTTTTTATTACTCTAGTTTGTGAGTTCAAAATGAGACTCAGCATTAAATTTTACTGCAGGGTGCGTATAATTATTACAAAACCTCAAATAAATAATTAAAAAATAATAATCTTAAAACCTTTATATAAAGAAACTAATAATAGAGTGAAGACTAATTGTAGGATAGTTAAAGAGTGTGTTTGAGTGTATGTATGTGATAGTCGGATAGTGTTTTCTAAAGTTTTTAATAGTTAAAAACTACTTATTTAGCACTTGTTAAAAAGTTTTGAAAATTATGATAGAAATCTTCTCTGAACCAAAAGCTATAGAAGAGTTTAATTGAGAATCAACTTTAGTATTAGGAGCCCGAGTGATATTTGGATATTTAACAATGGGTTAATCTGTTTAACTGGAATGGCAAGAAGAGTATGGCTATTAGATTTAAAAGTTGTATTTGAGGAAAAGTTCTTTTCAAATAACCCTTCCTTATTCTGGAGAGAAGTAATAAGATCAGACCCTTGAATTAGAGATTAAATATTACTGTCACTGTTGTAGATTTTCCAAAAATCTTTAAAACCTAACATCTGAAATAATATACAAAATTTAGTTAACTGAGAATAACATAGCTTAATATCAGACAAGACCTTTTTATATTTGCATCTCGCAATAATAAAAAGACGTTTGATCTTAAGAGGGATTTCTTGTAAAAAAGATAGAAAAATGATTATGGTTCAATAAAACAGCTGCTCAGATGGTAAAAAATGTGGAGTAGAATAAAGCTTGACTAAAACTGAAGAGAAGAAATAAAAGCTTCCAAACCTGCTTAGATCCAGGAGATTAAGATCAAGGTGTGTTTATGCATACATATAATGGATATATATGGATATAAACATTTATGTTTATATCCATATTTATTAAGATGCTGGCATACAATATCCTTACATATTTTTTAAACTTTAGTGTTTATTTGATGCAGTATTTGCTGAAAGAGAATATCATCAGATGGATGTGTGGTATGACTCTACCAAGACAAGAAAAGGTGCCATAATCTTAGGCAGAGGTTAGAAAAAATGCTGTATTGAACAACATTTGTCAGAAAATATTAAATCAATTTGGGTATCAGCATGTAGAGAAATAGCAGCTTCAGGAGAAAATGGTAGTGGTAGAAGTAAGAAAACT
The DNA here is from genome assembly GCF_038396675.1 of Hydra vulgaris. Classification (NCBI taxonomy): domain Eukaryota; kingdom Metazoa; phylum Cnidaria; class Hydrozoa; order Anthoathecata; family Hydridae; genus Hydra; species Hydra vulgaris. Next base: position 39,852,834 of record NC_088921.1, read on the forward strand.
TGGAGAGAGTTTGTTACATATTGTATGAATAAGTTTTAGTTAAAGAAAGAAGATGTTCGAGATGTTTATATTAGAGAAACAGCATGAAAGTGGAAGGCTAAAGCTTAATGATGATGATGATGATCATGTTGATCATGATGATGTTTATATTTAATTATACATGCATATATATATATATATATATATATATATAGAGAGAGAGAGAGAGAGAGAGAGAGAGAGAGAGAGAGAGAGAGAGAGAGAGAGAGAGAGAGAGAGAGAGAGAGAGAGAGAGAGAGAGAGAGAGAGAGAGAGAGAGAGAGAGAGAGAATTTTGAGAGAGAGAAAATTTTGAGAGAGATTTTTGAATAAAAAGTATACTTTAGAATGCATCAATATTAATGCAGCCCCAGTAACAAAAATAGCCCTTGCCCTGGCTTTTTTTTAAAAAATCCAGCTCTGTTTCTTGATCTATTAATCATAGATTAAAATTAGTAAATTAATTTTGATTATAAATTAGTAACTTGGTTTTGATTATAAATTAGTAACTTGGTTTTGATTATAAATTAGTAACTTGGTTTTGATTATAAATTAGTAACTTGGTTTTGATTATAAATTAGTAACTTGGTTTTGATTATAAATTAGTAACTTGGTTTTGATTATAAATTAGTAACTTGGTCTTGATTATAAATTAGTAACTTGGTTTTGATTATAAATTAGTAACTTGGTTTTGATTATAAATTAGTAACTTGGTTTATTATAAGTTAAATAGTTAAGATTAGAAATCTAATTTTAATTTTTTTTTTTTTACGTATTTCAAGTTGGCCTTAACGCAAGATTTTTTTTTTACTTTTTTTTTGCTTAAATATTGCTTAGCGTAAACCTTACTATAATAAAATCATTAAAAAAAATCATCAAAATCATTTTATAATTTTTTTTTGGTATGATGTTTCATAATTCACACTCATAAAAAAAGAAGGACTATGTGTAGATTCACTGGAAAAAAAGAAAATTTTGCACATAGAAAAAAAGTACATTTGTGTATATTTATAGAAAAAAAAATCATTTGCTTGCTAAATTAGAAAAATAAATGTCAGGCTTGGTCGGGAAGCGGGAGCGATTGCTCTTGATAACTGACCACGGAAATAATATTTAGTTGCGAAAAAGCGGCCAGATTTTTGTAATTATCTCTCATCGGTTCAATTAAAAAAGATTAATTGGACCGATGAGAGACAATTGCAAAAAAAAATAAACTAGAAAAAGAAAATAACTTTTAACGCAAAAAAACTTGAAAGCAAAATAAATTACGTTTAGAACAAATATTTTAGAAACTTCGCTCTTTTGTAGATTTTTTATAAAATTAAGCGACATTTTTTATATAAAGTAACATCTTACAATTGCTTAATAAGGAAACAAATTTAATATAATTTTTATTTATATACTCGTGTCTTATTTCCAGTGCTGGATTAAGGAGGGTTGGGTTAAAGGGGGCTATAGTCCTGGGCCCCGCAATTTTAGGGGCCCCGCATTTTTAGGGGCCCCGAAATAGTAAAGAAGATTTTTTTTTTAATCATTTTTATGCTGTGGCACATAAAAAGGCCTCCAATATAAAAAAAGTCCCTGGCCCCGAAAAGTCTAACAAGATTCTAATAAAACTAACGCTAGCTTTAGTTATATTTAAGCTAAATTATTTTATAAATAAAAAAGTTAATTTTTTTAATAACAATTTTATGTTTCGCGTGAAAATTTTAACATATTTAAAACAAATCTTCTTAGTAAGATGAACAAATCAAATAATTAAATCATTGAGTTACTGTAGAAATTAAATTAATTAGATAGAAATCAACTAAAAAGGTTAAAAACACTTTATGAAGAGGAAGCAGAACTGCTTCACAATATCGCTGATGATGTTTAGTGAGTGGGCTTTTTAATTTTAATTCGTATTTAATATTTAATTTTAATTAGTATTTAAAACAGAAAAAAGTCACTTTAAGTATAACGAGTTTGTAAGCATGGCAACTGAAGCGAAAGTATTTAAAGCTAGTAAACCAATATCTAAGAACTTAAAAACTTTTCTTTATATTTAATAACTTTTTAAATATATATACAGCCCGAGTTACTTTGTATGCATGTTTGTGTTTAGTAACCAGAAACTTCTTTTATGTTTATTTCATTATTAATTTTATTAACTTTGATGATTATTAACAATTTCATTGAAAACGCAATTATTGTTGAAGCCTTTTTGTTTACAAAATAAATCGTAAAAATTGATTTAAAAGATTACATTAGAACTAAAAACAGATATACAAACTTACATAAAAAATACATACTTTTTAAATAAAAAATAAGAATATACTAATAAAAATCAATAATACATAATAAACTGTCAAAATTTTGACAATTTAAAAAAAATATATTTAAAACATTTATTTTTGTAAACAAATAATATTAGTTTAAAAGATTTACGGCTTTGCAGATGTGGCTCCGAGAATGAGCCATAGTATTAAAGTAATAGTTTGTTTGATAGTATATTCCAGAAACAATAGAATTAGTTTGTTTGTAGATTTGGCGGGTTTTAAGTGTTCGCAATGTTTTGAGAACATTCAAGTTAATGTATGTTTCCATGTATGTCTGTAAAATAAAAATTTTTTGTTTTACGGAAATACATAAACTTAAATGTTCTCAAGACGGCTACTAAACCTGGCCAGTTTTTTGCAACTAAATCTTATTTCCATGGTCAGTAATCAAGAGCAATCGCTCCCGCTTCCCGAAAAAGCCTGAAATGTTAACAATAAAACTACCAGTTTGAAAGCATGTTGGATAATATTGAACAGTTGCATAGTGATTTGATTGATTTGACTTATTTGGAGTCGAAAAAGGCTCACTACAAGTTTAATAAAGTTTTTTGTTGTTACAAAATTTAGAAAAGAGAGGAGAGGAGTTAAAGGAGAGGGCACTAAATTTAGAAAATTGTTGAAGAAAAAATTCTTAAGGTGCACATAATCATATCAACTGTCAGAAAAGTTTGTATATTTTCTAGGTAGAAGAATTTTGGAAAGAATTGTTTATTTTTTTATTGAAAGCAAGTTTGCATTTTTGAATGAAACATTGCTTATTTTTTATTTTCTGGTTGTTTTGTCACAGAGTAAACTCAATCAGCAAAAAGAAGCAGAGAAGCAGCAACTACTTGAAAAAAGAGCGCAATACAAGGAAGCCACGAAGAGTTTGTTGAAGTTTTCAGCTGCAGAAATGGCTGCTAAAGAAAAGGCTGCAAATAAAAGTAAAAAGGTAAAAAAAATTTACGTTTTTCAGTTAAATAACTTATTATTTATATATTTAATTCCACTATGGATTTAATGACACAATTGAAACAGAGAAGAAGGTAAATTACTTGAATGCATTTTTTGTTAGCTCTGTGCCAAAACTCTGAACTGTGTAAATTATTTATGTAACATTATTTTGTATTTATTACTGCCTGTTTGTAATACTTTTTATTAACAAAAGTTTTATAAAATTAGAAAGCTGATCTAGAAGGATTAATTGCAACAAGCAGCAGCGACGAAGAATCTATAGTTAAAAAGAAGGAAAGGTTGGTTAAGTTTTTTTTACTTTTTTACTATATATACATTATAATTATTTACCAAAAAGTTTTTTTTGTTGGGCATAGTACTAATATATTTTGCACAATTTAATTTTTGAAATGTGATTTTATTCAGAAACTGAATAAAGAAAAAAAGTGTTAGTACTAATATAATTAAGTCACAAATTATTAGTCTATGTATGTACTGAAGTTTTAGTTTATGTATGTACTAATGTAAAAGACCTATTACAACAACAACAACAAAAAAGCAGCTGTTTTTTATGTTTCTGTTCTCTTATTTTATTATTATTATTTTAGTTTTTCTGAAAAAATTGTCTGACTAGGCGAGTTCTCACTTTAAAATCTTAAGTCTACAGAATATACTAGTGTAAACTTAAAATGGTAGTGCAAATAATAAAAAGGTGTACAAAAAAGAAAATAAATTTAAATGTTAAAAACAAAATTTATTATAAACAGCAAAAATGAAATTTGAAATTGACATTGCTGCAAGCAACCACTATTAGAGTTGGAAGTTACTGGAAGAGAAAAGATGAAGTTTATAAAGCGAGATAACGATTAATAGACAACTTAAAAGATTGCAAAATTTATGAATCAAGAAAACAAGATAAAGGAAACGAAATCTAAAGAACTGATGTTCAAGGAAAAAAACTAGACGAGTAAGAGTTTTTGGAACATTTGGCCACAGGAAAAAGGATGAGACTTAATTGAATGACGAGTAACACGAGAATGAATTTTAGTAGATGGCACAAAAGACGCTAGCTCTTTAGAGCAGTGCCCAATATAGTATTTGTAGAAAAGAGAAAGAGAAACAATATTACAGCAATGTGACAATGGTTTAAGGTTTACTGCAAGAGTAGGTCCAACTATGTTTGCAATGCGTTTTTGCCCTTTGTCTAAAAAAGAAAGGACATCATTTGAAGACCCGCTCCAGTTATGGTAACAGTATTCTGTACAAGGATGGATTAGAGATTTATAAGATAAAGAATATAATCTGGAGTAAGAAAGTGGCAAGCATGATAAAAAGACGGAACCTTACCAGATACTAATTTTGCTATGGATTTAATATATGGTTTCCAAGAAAGATCAGAAATATGAGTTAATCCTAGAAGATAAAGGGTAGATGACTCATCAAGTATATTACCATTCATAAATATAGGAAGATCTAGATTGTTGTGATAATGATTAGCTGAAAAAAATGAGACTTATCTGAGTTAAATTCACCAGCCACAGAGAGCACCATGCTGTAGCAGAAGTAAGACCCTTTTCAAGCTCAAATGCTATCTCTAAACAGTCAGAGAGTTTTGGCTTCTTATCAAGACAAGAATAAATGGTAGTATCATCAGCAAACAATGCCACTTTAGGTGTGAGAGTTTCTGGGAGATTGTTAGTGTCAAAAAAAAGTATGGGGCCAAGGGGATAGAAGAAGATTAAAATCCATATTGATGATCAGAAAGTTATTAAATTCAAGGTAATAGATTAAGTGTTCGTTAATTAAAAACTCAAAAACCTTGCTTATGATAAGAAGAAGACTAATGGGATGGTGGTTCAATGAGTCAGATTGCTCTTCAAAATTTTTGTAAACAGGAATAACAGATGTCGTTTTCCAGCAGGCTGGAAAACAAGGCTCTGATGATAAGGACTTGTTGAATGGTTTTGAAAGTATAGATGACAACTTCTGAGAACACTTCTGCAAGACTATAACAGGTATGTTGTCCGGAGCACAAGCTATAGAAGAGTCTAAGCAGGAAATGACTTAGGATACAGAAGCTGGAGTGATTCAAATGTCAAGCAATGGATCAACTTGTTTTGTTGGCTATATCGGGTAGGATGTGATTAGTGGAATCAAGAGATGAGATTGATGAAAAGTTGTTAACAAACAACTCAATTTTGTCTTTAGGTGAGGTAACAAAATCTGAACCATGCAAGAGAGGAGGAATAACAGATCTGCCCTTATTATTGACACTGTTAAAGATTCTCCAGACGTCTCGGGAGCCTAATTTTTGAGATGAGATATGAGACTTTGTGACCTTCCCCCATGGTCTTCTTAAAAATGAACTTTTTTTTATTATAAAAAACATTAATACTTATGCAATAAATTTGTACCACTTAATAAATTTAAATGTGGATCTAACTTATGCCTTTATGCAATAATCAAGTCTCATATGTTGAAGTTCATTAAGTATCTAATTCATTGTACAATTGTATTTACAATTAAATAGTTTTCAATAATTTTTTAATGTCAAATTTACTGCAGATTGTTTATAATAGTTTCACAACCTTAGATAAATAATTAAAAAATAATCTCAAATAATTTAAAAGTCAATAAATTTTGTTTACTTTTCTTTTATAATTTTAGTTTTTCATAAACTTTAAATTTTCTAGAAAAAAGAAAAAGGTTGAATACAATGAAAATGGCGAACCAATAACGAAAAAGAAAAGGTATTTATTTTTAGTTTTTTAAATGTTTTTATGATAAGTTTCAATGGTAATAACAGGTTTGCCACCAAATCAGAGAAATTCAGGGAAATTTAGATACAATCAGGGAAAATCAGGGGGAAATGATTTAAGAAAAAATCAGGGAAAATCAGGGAACTTTTTATTTTTTTTTTAATGTTTTGAAATGTTTTCTAATAAAAATTTTTCAAGGTACCAGGGTTAATGTTAAACATTTTATAAGAAAATTAATCACATTGTATTTACATTTTTTTAGAATTTTTAGACTAGTTCTTTTTTTACATTTTTTTAGAATTTTTAGAATAGTTTTCTTTTTTTAGAATGGTACAAATTTTTAAAATAGCAACGTATTTCAAAGAAGTTAAGTGATCCTTTGTTTGAAAATGGCTGGTAATAGGCAGTGATAAAAAGTCAGCCAAGTGCAAATTTAATTTGTCACATATGGGCGGAAGAGCTGTGATAAGTCAAGTGGATGGCAAAAAAACATGCACAGAAGTCAAAGGCAGGATCTTGCTTCTTCATGCCTGCACAGTCTATATCCAAAAAGGAAGAAATTCTTGAAAATGGCCTACTTTATCAGAAAATGTTCCCTGATACCAATACTGCTAAATCTTATGAAATGGTTAGAACAAAACTTGGTTATATAATTAATTTTGGTCTTGGGCCTTATTTTCGCAGACTTTTAACTGAAAATATAAAAAAATCTCCTTATTATACTATTTGATTTGATGAAAGCCTGAACGACTCTTTTCAAAATTCTAAATTGGATCTCAATATTTGGTTTTGGAGCAGCAATCTAAATCATGTTGAATCCAGATACATTGACTCAAAATCATAAATCTGACTCAACCAAGTATGAATGGTCCAAATGTGAATCGGTCCCTTCTTAATCTTTTTGAAAAGCAGCGTGATCAACAAGAGCTACCTAAACTTCTTAACGTTGGGAGTTGTAACCTTCATGTAATACACAGGGCTTTCAAATTGGTTTTTCAATCTGCTGAATGGCAGATATAGGGAAGTTAATGAAAGCATCATACAACCTTTTTCATGATTCTCCTGCTAGAAGAACTGATTATGTAACTGCTACTGAATGTGTGAGTTTTTCTTATGCATTTTGCTCAACACGCTGGGTTGAAGACCAAAAAAGTTGCAGATTGCAGACCATCAGGTTGCAGTTGGAGAATGTTATAACCTAGTATTGGGAGACTCTTCCTAAAAGTAAGCAACCAAAATGCAAGAGCTATGACACAGTGTTAGGGGGAACAAAAGATGAGTTAACTTTCACTAAATTGAAGTTTTTTTGTTACATTGCTAGTTTTTTGCAGAAAATCTTACTGAGATATCAAACCAATGCTCCAATGATTCCCTTTCTTTTTTAAAATTTGTTCTCAACTGTTAAAACTTTAATGGGTTTAGTTATAAAACAAGATGTCTTTAGCAGCATCGTCAATAGCAGGCAAATTCAAAAATTTGATTTCACTAAAAAGGAAAACTTTCTGCCATTAAAATTAATGACAATTATTTGCTGCAGAATGTGACATTATCGAATTGAGGAGAAACGATTCGTTATCTCAGGATGTCATCAACAGATTCATGAAAGATATCCGTCTCATTATCATTGGAATCCTGGAAAAAATATTCGAGAGAAGTTTGGATCGATTTTCTATTCTTAAAACAACTGGTTGCATCAGTCTAGTGTCAATTCTTTCTAAATAAAAAGCTGATCTTCTTCATCTGATGAAATCTGTACTACATCTAATTTTTTCACATATTACTTCAAATGAATGTGATCAAGCTTTCATACAATTTTCAAAGTTGTTAGAGGAAAGTTCATCTACTCTTTTACCCACATTTAAAAATTTTCACGCTGTAAATCCTTTAGACAACTTTTATTTTAAAACCATTAAAGTTGGTGTAGATTACAAGGTTTTGTCAAAATTTTTGATATTTATTTTTGTCATAGGCGAGCATCAATTGAGAGAGGTTTCAGTATTAACAGTAATATGCTCAGTGAAAACATGAAAGAAAATTCACTTATATCTTGTCCCACTATCAAAGATTTTATGGTGTCAAACAAATTGAAGGGTCACGAAATAAAAATAAACAATGAAATGATAAAGGCTGTTTGGAGTGCCTCATTACAATATAAAAACTATTTGGAGGAAAAAAGAACACTTCAAGCAAAAGAAAAAGAAAACAGCATGATAATGCTTTTAGATCAAGAAATATTGGGGCTTAAGAAAAAGCAAAAAGTATTGAACAAAGTATGTAAAACATACAATAAGGAATTTTTTCATTCACCAAGGAAGCTGGCAAACAGCAGGATATGTCTCAAATGAAACTTCTTCTTACAAAAGGCAAGGATTGTAAGCGAAAAAGCAAGGAACACGAAAAAGAAATTAAGATGCTTGAAGAGGCTTTAGTTGTATTGCACAAGAAAAGTCAATATCAAATAATTGTATTTTTCTAACATAAAATTGTTTGATCTTTATTTCAAACATTTCAGTATTTAACAATATTACTTTTTTAGTTTATTCACTTAGTTTTTGTTAGTCTTTTTTAATTAATAATTATAACTTGTTTGTATTTACTCTTGAATTTTTAATACATTGCTCGTTATTAAAAACATTTCCAATCTTAATTGTTACTTTTTTTTTAAATCTCATTATCTTGTACCCTAGATAAGTCTGACAGATTTTCAATGCCCGTTGAACATATCCATTTTAAATATACCCTGGTTAAGCCCTTGGTGGGAGGGCCATATGATATGATAGGTCACAAAATCCTGAAGTCAAATATTTTCAAAAATTCAGACATAACGAGAGCTTAGCCAAATTCGGGCATTCTCTTAGTTAATTCTCTAAAACAATTGGGGCATTTTCCTATATTGTACAAAGGGGTATATATATATATATATAAATATATATATATATATATATATATATATATATATATATATATATATATATATATATATATACACCCCTTCAGAGTTCAAGTTAACAAGATTTTACTGTAGTTTTTATATTTTTTTCAAAGAATAATTTAATGTGTTGATTGAAGTATTTGATTATTTATTTTAATTTTCAAACAAATTGATTGGTTCATTACTCATTATTTATTAGATTATAGTTAAAAATGCTCTGGGGTTAATTGTGAAGTTTTAATGCTAAATTTGGGTGTTTGAATACTGGAAGTATGAGAGGGAAATAAGCAAAGTTTAGGGGGAAAAATGAGGGAGAAAAAAGCAAAGTTTTAGCAAAAAAAATTAGGCAATTTTGTTCTTAAATAATGGTGGCAACCCTGAATAAGTGTACTATAATAAGTTTAAAATGTTATAAAATGAATCTTTGTTTTGAATCCTAACAAAGTATATAATAAAAAACATGAATCTTGAAAATAGACAACCTAAAGAACCAAAACAAAAAAAACAAAAGGAACCGAAACTGTCAGCAAAACAGCAAACAAGGGTTAAATCAAAAGCAACAGTTTCATCTTCTGACTCAAGCTCTGATGAGGAAGCACCCAGCAGTCAAAGTGAAGTGCCAAAGTAAGTGATTAAAAACTTAATCAGTATTAGAATAATAATTTTTTTTAATTTTGTAAAGATTTTTGAAATTTAAAAAAAATTTAAAATTAAAAGAATAATAACTATAAGTTATGTTTTTATTAAAAAATAATTTGTTAAGAAAAAAAACTGCAGTTATGTCTCCAGAATCTGATGGTGGTGAAGATGGTGAAAATGATGATGAAATAAAAATTGACCTTTATAGCCCACATGAATCTGATGATAGTAATCATGAAAATGAACCACAAACAATGAAAAGAAAAACAAGGATCATTAGTTCGTGAGTCATCAATCAATAAAGTTTCTTACTTAAAGTTTTTAGTTTTTATTTCAATTTCTTTTTTTATTCTGTAACAATTTTGAGAATGTTTTATATTTTAGATCGGAATCAGAATCATGATCGAAATGATTTTAACAAAAGATTTATTTTTATTAACCTGTATGTATTTATGAAAAATTTTAAATATTCAGAACATTTTTATAAATGTTTAACTATTGTTTATTAATTTATATTTGACCAAGATGAGATTATATAAGTAAGTGAAATCATATGAACTATACAAAAGTGAAAGAATATATAATATAAGTAAGCAAAATTATGAGTTATACACAAAGAAAGATAAGACTTTATAAGTAAGCGAGGTCATATGAGACATACAAAAAAGAAGATAATATAAGACATACAAAAGGAAAACTTTCCATTTGTATGTCTATTTTAATAATACCAAATCTCGAATGTAATGACCTCTAACCATAGTAAATATATATTATTGTTTCAGTTGTACTGATCTCTAATATTTGTAAATAAATTATTATTTAAAATGCGCTGACCTCTAATTTTATTATTAAAAATTATTATTTCAAATGAACTGACCTCTAAACTTAGTAACCATAGTAAATAACTATAATATTTATAGTATAAAAATAAGAATTTTAAACAAACATGGATAAAATGTATTAAAATGTGATTAAAAAGTTGAAATGGTTGATTAGAATTGTTTAAAAACATTAAAAGAAACTTTTTCATAAGTTGGTTATAAGAAAATGGCAGCATTTTTGCAGCAGTCTTCTACAATGTTGGGTAATCTCAAAAAAGCTTTGCTTGGAAATCCAGTTACAAGAGATTTTAATGTTGGTGATCAAGTTGCAAGTTTTGGACCTAGTCTTCTTTGGAAAGTATTTGATGGTAAAAAGAAATCAACAGGACAGGTCTGTTTTATCTGTACGGAAAAAAAAATCTTATATAATTTAAACCTCAAACTGAATTTTTAATACTCTTAGTTTGAATGAAAAATTTGTGTCATTGCTTCTTTTATTGATTTTAGGAAGTTTCTATATTCATTTTTGAAAAAAGCTCACTTGATAAATATGACAAGAATGAGCGTGACAATATTATTGAAAAAATGAAGCATGGACCACAGCAACTTACAAAGCTGCGCCATCCGCGCATTCTCACCATTCAGCATCCACTTGAAGATTCAAGGTATATTTTAAGTTTCTCTCTATAATAATTACACTGTGTCACAAACATTATTTTTGTTTTGTTCTTGGATTATATGTGTGTTAACCTAACTGATTTTGCTGAAAACAAGTAGGAAATATTTGTTGTTCCACAAAAGCTTTCTTTGACCAGTACAATAGTCTGATAACTTATGTGTTTTTGAAAACTTGTTTACTATTAAATACTGAGCATTCTTTTAAAACATTTCCAAAACTCTGAACTGCCTGTTCATTCTTCTCCTAAAAGGATTAGTCATCTTCAGGAGAAAGCAACAAGACTGACAGCAAGGATTATATTGGAGATGCAACTGATTGTCTATTCAGATGGCTCTCTCTATGCATCTCAAAAGGGACTAGTGTTAAGATACTGCTGAATGCCTTGAAGTATGACAACTACAGATGGTAGGTCATTGGAGGCTTCAAAATGATGTCATTTCTCATGATCCTTTAAGACAGTTTCACAAAATTTCCTTGTTTCGTTTGCCTCCAGGACGCAATGGACCAAGTTTTCTGCAGACGAGAAAAGTATGAAGTGTGAGCCGCTGATAGAATCCAGAAATTGCTGATGCCAAACACTGTTTGTTATTGATGTGCATATCAGTGCTTATGATGATGTGCAAAGCAGAACTTAAGATAAAGAAATTTGCCTAGCATGTTTTTTTGTGCTTGTAAAATCTAAATGCATTGTCGATGAATGTGATTATGAATGATTGACATAATGTCCTTGAAAGTAATTTCTTGACACATTTTTTAAATATATTTAAGAAATGTTGATTAAAATAAATTAATAATAATGATGTGATTTTACATTTTTAAACTATAAATTTAGTGAATTTGAAGCAATTGTTAATTTAAATTTGCCTGATATATCTATTACTCAAACATGGTTTTTTTTTTATTGGGTATACTACTTTTAAAACTGATCGCAAGGACAAGAGGGAGTAGGAGTTGTTTAGAATCAATTATTATAATTACAGATTGATATCCTTCATGATATCAATCATATCGATTCTGAACACTCCAACTTGACTTACTAAGAATTTGTTTTGTTACTTTCAAAAACAATTACTTAGTGTTTATAAAATTAGTGCAACCGGCAAGTTTTTTATTTACTTGTTTATTATACTTGAAGGTGATCTTAAATTGAGAGAAAATAAGCATATTTTATCGTTTTAAAAATCATCCATTTTTGATACAAGGAATTATTTTTCAAAAAAAATTTTGAAATGTTATAATTTTTTAGTTAGTGTTGGGGCTAGTGGTTGAAGGTGGATACTAGTGGTTGAAGATGGACACTAGTGGTTGAAGATGGACACTAGCGGTTGAAGATGGACACTAGTGGTTGAAGACGGAATCCAGTGATTGAAGATGGATACTAGTGGTTGACACTAGTGGTTAAAGATGGGTACTACAGGGCTTGTGATGAAGAAAATCGTCAAGCGTGTTATATCGCGCTCGTAAAATTAGAATATGTTTTCATCTAGCGTGATTATGTGCGCTCGAGATAACGTCGGCGAGCGCGATCATGAAAATTGCTGAAGGCAATGCTCATAAAAAGCTTTTTATTTTATTTTTTCATCTTTTTTTATTTGTTACATAATTCTTTTGTCAAAAAATGTTTGAATTAGTATCACACTCATAAAACTACTTCAACGAAGTAGATTTTTATATTTCCAAACTTCTTGTATATTGTCAGATTTTATTTTTAACTATTTATGTTATAAAAAAATAATATCAAACAAAAACGCAACTTCTTATTGATTTAGTATTGAAGTATAATTTAGTGACTTAGTTTTGCTGCGTTGTTTTGATATAAGTATTTTAAAAAGCTACGCTGTAAACTTAATTAACGGTTAATGGTTTTTATATTTCTTGATATTTTCTATTCAAATTAAATATTTTTTTCTAAAATTTTTTTTTTAAATTACGTTTTTTTATCTTAAAAAAATAACACAAGAATAATTTGAAATAATAATAAATAAGAATAATAAATTTCCATTTAATAAATATTGACATCATTACTTTGTTTCCTTTTTGAATGTCCTTGATTGCGAACATTCTAAACAACAGAATCGTTTTAAATTTGAGCTAAAATAAATAATAGTTAATAAAAAACCTATACTATGAACAAAAACTAATTTTAAAAATTACTCTATTATTAATATTTATTTTTATTATAAACGATGTGTGGAATATTACAAACAATAAATCAAATAAATCTTACTTGATATTTTAACAAGATTAAAAATACTCTGCAGTTTCAATTTTCTTATAACGGTTTTCTTGTATTCACAATGTGTTTTCACGTGCACATTCCATTATTGAAATTAGTGACTATTAACGACTTCAAATTGCTCATTCATTACGTTAGTGAAAAAGAAAACGTTGTGCTTTTTCTATTTTATATCAATGCTTTGATAACAGAATATCTTTAATAAAAAATCTTTTTTAAATATTTTATGAAAATAAAAAAATAATCCCGAACTATTGGACGAGCGTTATTTTATACGCTCGTTATAAGCTGAACGAGCGTTGTTTATCGCGCCTAGAGCGTTTAAAAATACCGTTTACGGGCGTGTTTTACAAGCGGAGCGCGATCGCGCTTGCTTCGTCACAAGCCCTGGTACTAGTGGTTGGTGATTAAGTACCATTAAACCGGTATAATTTTTTGTTATAAATATAAATTTCATAAATTTTTTAGAGATTCAATTGCTTTTGCTACTGAACCAGTCTTCTGTTGTTTATCAAATGTTCTAGGAAAGTTTGATAATCTTCCCAGCCCTTTGCCAAAAGGTCTTAAAGTAAGGTTAAGTTTTTTTATAATATTAATGGATATGAAAAATATAAAATTTTTATTTATGATAATTTGTGTTTGTTTTATAGGATTTTGAGTTATATTCTGTTGAAAAAGTTTATGGACTATTGCAGGTAATCATTTTTTATGAATTATAAGTACATATTTTTACAAATATGTTTATAATAAATATAAATATTATACTCGATCTTTTGTGAAACAAGTTTGGATTGATCGATTAATTGTTGTTTCTATTTTAGAAGGCATCAAAAGATTTTTAATGTAAATTTTTTAATGCTTTAAGTCTAAAAATACTTAAAATGGAAGATTATTGTATGCCATTTTCAATGCAGATTACCCTAACTTGCCTTACATGAACTGAGTATGTATGTGTGTACACACACACTAACACACACACACACACACTATGAGCATATTAAATGTATCAATTAAAAATCAAATATTAGTCACATTTGTTGCTGGTTTGTGAAATAATGACTCAAAAGATATTATTGACTTTTTATTTTCTAATAACTCGTTACTTAGGTTTTGCCTTTCTTTTTGAGAGTTGCATTTAAACAACAAACCGTTCTGCCACTGGTTTGGTTTAAGCAACTTTCATCATTTTTTCAACCAGATGTTGCACCATCTTTTACTTGGTGCTACTTACTAAATAGCAGCAAATACCATATATTTTTTATAGTTTTTTAATATTTTTTTTATTCTCTTAAATTAGATAGCTGAAGGATTAGCATTTGTTCATAATGATGCAAATATTATTGAAGGAAATTTAACATGTGACAATATTATTATAACAAAAGGAGGGCAATGGAAACTTGCTGGATTTCACTTTTCACTTCCAAAAAGGGTATGTTTTAGAAACATTTAATTAACAGTTGTTGTTTTTTTAGTAATACTTTACGGATTTTTTGTTTATTGATCCAGACTCAACTGACTAATGAATATACCACTTGTGTTCCAATAATTGCTCGCCCAGATCTCAACTACTTGGCACCTGAATTTTTATTGCGTCAACCTAATGATGAATTTCTTGATTTGAGTGCAACTGACATGTTTTCATTTGGGTGCTTAATCAGTGCTTTATATAACAATTTAAAAACACCTTTTGATACAGGAGATAATATTGCAATGTATAAAAAATGTCTGGAGCAGGTACATTTTAAATCAGGTATATTTTATACTAGATGTGAGTAAATTTCTAATACAATAACACACACAAAAAAGAAATATTTAATTTTCTTTTAAAAATCAGTGTTAAAAAGATACATCTCATTTTGAATTCAAATTGGGTTGTGCTATGTTAATTAATATTTTGTTATAAAACTAGTTTTTATACTTGACAACAGGAATGTAAGCAATTCCTGACAACATAGGAATGTAAGCCAAGAGCAGCCTGTTTAACCTTAAATATTCATTAAAAGTTGCCATATTTGTAACATAATATATCTGTAATTATATTTAAGTTAATATAAATGTTGCTTGTAGTAGTCACTGCCAACTAGCATCACTGAATAACCTTGTTGCTTTGGTGTAAGCCACCTATTAGTGTTTATTATTGTTAAAAAAAACTACTGTTTGTTATTGATGTGCATAGCAGAGTTTATGATAAAGAAATTTGCCTAGCATGTTTTTTTGTGCTTGTAAAATCCAGATGTATTGTTGATGAGTGTGATAATGAATTATTGGCATAATTTCTTTGAGAGTAATTTTTAGCGCTGTAGGTTGGTAATGATCATGCTTTTAAAATGTCTTTGGTCTATCTAGCAATTTATTGTTAGATACTACTTTCCACCCTTTTGAAAAAAATGCTTTTTTAAATGGTTAGAGTTTGATCATATTTTATATAGTTTTAGTCCAACAATTTGTTTCTTTGTTATATTCTTAGTTTTTATCAAATAAATTTAATTTACTACTAAAAGCTTTTTAAAAATGAATTTAAAAATTAATAGTGTTTAACCAGGTCTCAAAAAATAGGTACACTTAAAATAGCACATGACAATTGGGCTTTTGTACTGTTTATTTTGTAGTAAGTGTACAACATCTTTTCAATAAAAATATATTAAAGCAGTAAATTAACACTACACACAAGTATATTAGTTTTATTTCAATATTTTTGTAACATAATTAGTTATACATGCTTTTGTTTTTAATCATTAATTTACTTATACATACTTGAATAAATCCAAAACTTGTTTTTTTAAATTTAAATTACATACAATGTTAATTATATAAACAAGTAAATGTGTGTGTTTTTTTTTTAATTGTGATATTATATTGTTATTATAATTAACAAGAAAGAACAAATAGGTTTTAATCCTATTTATAATTATTGTTTGTCTTTTTTTTTGAGCTAACGTCTATGCTAAAGCTAAAGAGCTAAAGCAAGATAATGGTAAAGGTGTATTAGTAGTGACAGTAGTAAAATGTCAAAGACTTCTAAATATCAGAAAATAAAAAAAATACTTTTTGAAATACATAGAATAAATAATCCACTGACAAGGCTTGTTTAAAGCTTACATGTATTGACAATGGAATTGCAGAAGTTTATCTTTATTTTTTTTTTTTTTTTTAAATTTTGATTCACCTCCCCAAGGCCATGAAGGCAATTACAATCGAGGAGTTGTATTTTAGTTGTGGTTACAACCCTCTCTCAACTCTATAACTCTAAAACATGAGTCTTGACGAATAAGGACGCTGTGCAGAGAAACAAGTTAAGCGTGGTACTACCAGGGATGTGGTGGGGATCGAACTCAGAACTTTTCTCTTTTGCTAATCTAATTTCTGTGCAAGAAGTTTCCAAATCTTGCAAATAAGGCAAGAAAATTCACTGAAAGACTGGTTGGTATGGTGAGGTATGTGAAAGATAGTCAACCATGTATGGGTAGTGCTTGTATGTAGGAGGTTTCTAACATAAAACTGTTAATTTTAAGTGTACACTTAATGCAATTGAATGTGTTTTGAAGAAACATAAGATGTAATTTAATAAAACACTTAATGAGGTATAAAACAATAAATACTAATTTTGATGAGGCTAATGTTATTTCTGTAAAAAAAAAGACATCAGAGCACTAATGGAAAAAGAAAAGAACCTTCAAGGCCAAGAGGGACACTACAATCAAGGAGGCTACTTTATTGTAGGGTTGCAACCCTCTCTTAATTTCCAAACAGGAACCTTGATGAACAAAGCCCCTTTGTGGAGAAACAATGAGTGTGGTACTACTAGAGATGTTGTGGGGATTGAACTCAGAATTTCTTGCTTATGAAGCATAATTTATCAATGCATTGTTCATAAACTTGAGTCATCTATTCTTTATAGCATAAAGTTAAACAATTGCTTTTTAAAAATGCAGGAAGTAATAAGGAATGTTTTTATCATGTGCAACTGAAAAAAATGTAAAAAACTTTCCTTCTTTCTCTTCACATGCATCAGGAAAATATATCAGGAAGATAGTTGAAATATTAGTTTATAGGTCTTAAGTTTACTCTTTTAGCATTTGGTTTTTGAAAAGACAGTAATAAAAAAATAAATAGTGCAAATATTTCATGAGCAATTTAAAAATGTAATATCCTGTCCTAAATTTTTTCCTTTATTGCTGATAAAACTACTGATCTGTCTAATATTTATTAAATGAAAAACTACTGATGTTTCTAAGGTTTGTTAAATGAAAAACTACCAATGTTTCTAATTAGTTAAATGGTCATGTAGTGTTAGTGCTGCTGTTGAGCGATTTGGAGATTTTATAACTTAAAAAATTTTAAATCTATCAAATTGTATTTAAAAGATATAAACTTTGTCTAAGAAGATAAAGAGAAACTTCTTAAGTTTCTCTTTATCTTCTTAGACAAAGTCTGATCCAAAGCAAAAGGTAAAAAAGTGCTAAAAAACCTTTGATCAAATGTTGAAGAAAAATTTCTGACATAATTTTTGAAAATTTAGGAAATTATTTCATTCCTTAGAAAAAATAATATTAAGTGCACAGTTGGAAATAATGTATAAAAGATTTTAAGACTATTTCTGCAAAATGTTTTTCAAGTTTATTAATGAATAAAACCTGGAGTACATTTCCTCTGCAACATTTCTTTTTTTAATGATTTTAACTACCAATAAAATTAGTGGCTTTCTATAAACTATGTGAAAGCTATTAATGCTTGAATAGTAAAATGTTTTTTTTTCAACATACATAGTGCTAGTATAAACCAAGTTAGCTATAGCGTGTGCAACTTTGTTTCACTATTTGATTTGTTTGTTTACAATTATGCTTAGGTCATGCTTTGAGATTTTTGGTTTTTGCCAAGTTCATTGTGATCAAGTTAATGTGCAAGCCTAGTAGTTAGTAGGTCAAAAAAAAAATTTAATTCAGTTGTCAGTTTCTCACTTGTCTTTGTTAAAACCTCAGGTGTATGCCCATTTGCCTAGACAGTCAATGTTCTCATGAGAAAGTTGATAGTCAGTGTCTTTGATAATTACTATTAGCTTTGTGTTGTTGTCGATTAGTTTACAGAAGTGACAAATTAAGCCAGGCATGTGACAGACACAAGTATTATGTAGAAGGTTTTTATAGTTTTATAATATGCAAGTTTTTATGACTTTTAAGACACAAATAGACCTTTTCACAGTTGCAAAATGCATCTTGGGTAATCAAGGCAAACAAAAAACAAAGTTCGTTTTTTTTAAATCAAAGCTGAAGACCTACTTTCTATTTTTTTTATTATCTAGCGTTTAGATTTATGATTTGATGTTTTATATTGTGAATTTTTTTATTATTATAGATAAATAAAATATAATTATAAAATGCCAAACTACCATTGCTATGTTGCTGGTTGTAATAATGGTTCCAGGTATCTGGATAGGTTAATCAAAAGAAGTTAAGTAACAGACCTAAAATTTCATTATTTGCCTAAAGACTCTGAAAAAAGACATCAGTGGGTAAATCAAGTTGGAAAAAGTTTATTAAATTTTACAGTTTCTTATAATAAAGTGGTTTGCTCTAATCATTTTGAGTTTGGAAAACCTACTTTTGCTTCACCTATTCCAACTTTGTATTTGAATATTCGTAATGCATATAAGGAATCTCCTACAAAAAGAAGAAAACTTAAAAAATTGGATCTTATTGTGGAATCAGATTCAACAGTTTCTCTACAAATTTAGCTATAGAAAGTGAAAGTTGTGATAAATCTATTTAGTGTGATGAACCAATACGAGAATCAATGATTTTTGCTAATTTAACTTAAGATTCTGATGTTCAGTTCTTTACTGGCCTAGCAAATTCAAATATCTTTGAAATGTTATTTTCTTATTTGCAGAGGAAAGGAATTGTAATGCACTACTGGAAGGGTAAGAAAAATTCAACTAAAGACTTATCTTCACCAAAATATTTAAAAACAATATCATTAAAATCTCTAACAGTGCAGCAAGAATTTCTTCTTGTAATGATGCGTTTACACTTAGCTCTTTTGACTGAAGATCTTACTCATCGTTTTATGGTTTCTACTTCTGTAGTCAGTTCAGTATTTATAACATGGATAAAACTGTTTTCTCCTGAGTTAAAAAGGATTATACATTTTCCAAACAGAAATATTATAAAAAGAAATTAACCAACCATGTTCAGAAAGTACTATCCAAAATGTTCTATAATTATTGATTGTTCTGAACTCTTTATCGAAACACCGTTTAGTTTATAGATAGCTGCAGCTTGTTGGTCAAAATATAAACACCATTATACTGTAAAATATTTAGTTGGAATAATGCCCAATGGTGCAGTTTCTTTTTTTTCTTATGTTATCGTGGCAGAGCTAGTGATGTTCTCATAGTTAAAGATTGTGGAATTTAGAAATACTTACAACTTGGTGATCAAGTTATTGCAGATAAAGGTTTCAAAATTAAAGATCTTCTAGGATTTTACCAGTGTAACATAGCTATTTCCCTATCAAAACACACAATTTTTCAGATTTTTTTGTTTTTTTGTTTTTTTTTGTTTTGTTATTCACCTCCTCAAGGCCGAGAAGGCCACTACAGACGAGGAGGTTACTTAATAGTGGTTATAACCCTCTCTCAACTCTATAACTCCGAAACACGAACCTTGACGAACAAGGCCGCTGCGCGGAGAAACAAGTTGAGCGCGGTACTACCAGGGACGTGGTGGGGATCGAACTCGGAACCTCTCGCTTATGAAGCAAGCGCTTTACCACTACACCACTACCGCATATAACATGTAATGATATACAGGAAACCTCAAAAATTGCAAATGTTAGAATTTATGTTGAGCAATATTAAAAAATGAAATGCCAGTCACATTGTTGCCCTTATGTGATAATATTATTACAGTATGTGCCATATTAACAAACTTTATGCCCCACTTTGCATTGATGAAAACAAAGTATAAGTTGTTTTAAATAATTAAAAGCAAAAACATCTTTTTTGTTAAATATAAATTTTTGCAGAAGTATATGTATATGTAAACATATATATATATGTGTGTGTGTGTGTGTGTTTGTGTGTGTGTGTGTATGTGTATATATATATAAATACACACACATATATATAATATATACCTGTATATGTGTGTATGTATATATATATGTATATATATATATGTATATATATATATATATATATATATATATATGTATATATATATATATATATATATATATATATATATATATATATATATATATGTATATGTATACACACATACATACATACATACATACATACATACATATATGCTTTTTTAATTTTGTTTTTTCACTTAACATTATATATACATATATAAATATATATATATATATAAATATATAAATATATCTAGTATAGTCTTTTTTTTTTTTTTTTTTTTTTAAACTACTTTGTTTAATTTTTTTATTGGTATGTTGCATACAAAAATTTTGATTTTATCTTTGGTTTTTTTTATATACACTGTTTAAACTAAATATGGAGTGCCTTATTGGTTAATAAACTTTTTAAATCTTTTAAGTCAATAGTTTGTTACTGAAAATCTCATAAAAAGATTATTTCTTATATAATGTTTAAATGATACATATTTTATCTGCATAACTATATAAATATCTATAAATCAGTATTTAAGTACTTTTTAGTTATTGGCAAAGTATGTGAATAAATCTATTATTTAATATTGTCTTTTTATTGATTCCACAGCATTCCCAATGAAACCAGAGACCGCAAATATCGCATCCAATACTGTTATCTTTTTCAGTATCAAATTCATTTTCATTTAAGCAAGGCTTGTTGCACAATGGGTATGTATATAAATATATAAATCCAAGCAGGTAACACTGCACATAAGTTTTAAAAAACAGAATTAAACTTGGAAGCACTCTTTGCCAATGATCTTCATCAAACGTGATTTTGTTTACTAGAACATCTTTCTTTGTATAGACTACAAAATATGTTGAGTTATAACCAATGATTGCCATTTGGCCACTTCTTTGGGTGTAGTATTTGTGATTTTTTTTTAATGCAACTTTGTTGTTAACCATCTCCAAGAAATCAGTTTTTTTCCATGAAATATTTATTTCTTCATCACGAATACTGAAGGGGCATTTATATTCTACACAAGCTTTTAGGCAACACTGACATTGAAAAATGTTGTCTGAAGAAGCGCTAATATATGGGTGTGGTTTATGCAAGAATAAACCAATAATTAACTTCAGGTTTTGAGGTTTTACCCCCTCAGTTGACTTAAATGCTTTAGCTGCATTTTTCTCATTTTCTTTACCCCATTTGATAAATGCTACATTTTTCAATTCAACAGGTTCGACAATAGCCTTAAGAAGTAGTGTAACTCTGCATTTAACGTGTTTTTTGTGGTTTCTTAAAAAAGGTGTAACCTTTTTGTGTATGGAATAAAAGCACAATGATGTTATTCGTCCTCTGCTTTGAGTGTGATTGGTTTCTTGTAGCTTTTTCTAGTTCTTGTAGTTGAAGGTCATTAAACGTAAGCATATCAAGAAATCTATCAGTCAAACTATGTGGATCCATTGGCGAAAAACCTAGTGCTGCAGAAGCTATTTCTGTTATTGGAAGTGGCGTATCACTTTCTGAAGGAGGAGTAAACATTGTATTCAAAATGGCGTTAGGGAGAACTGTTTTGACATTTAATAAAAAATAATTTTTTTCAGCATCCATAACTTCACGCATTTTTTCTAGTCTCGTACCAAAATCTCGTTTGTCTTTACACCTCTAATATGTTTTATGTGACTTACCACTTTTGTGTTGAACAATGTTCATATCTTTTACCATAATTGGTTGAACTTCTTTGGATGGAGTTACAAACATTGTCAGTACAAGTAGGAGCAGTAATGCCTTTAGTGTTTGCAAACTCTATTTTATAAAGTGCTGCTACAATATGGTTGCAACATTTGCTTTGTCATGTGGTACACATGCAAAACACTGTGTAAATCGCACCATCTATATTAAACAAAATCCAAAGTTGATGGAAGTTTGCCAAAATATGTTGAGAAGGTGTAACCGAAGTACATACAATAATATAATCATTCACTTTTTTGCAATACAACTTGTCAACAAAACCACTTCCAAAGTATTTTCCGTCTTTCAATAAAGTTATAGTTGATAAGTTTTTTGACAAAAAAGAAGTGTTTTTTTGGCATTATTTATTATATATAAAAGTTTATTATATATAAAAAACCTATAGCTTTATTTTTGAATAATAAATGTTTGAAAAAACTATTTTTATTAAATAATAATAATTTGTTTTTGAAAAAAAAAAAAAAAATGAAAACGTTATAAAATCACAGTTACAGCATAAATTTAAAGTTTGTTTGCCCTGATTACCCAAGATGCGTTTGGCAACCACAAAAAGGTCTATTATTTATAGAAATTTATTTGAACCTTAGATTTAGTTTAAAGCACAGTGTTAGCAAGTGTTAGCTTCACAGTTCAATTGTTGTTTATTGTTGGAGATAAAAAAAGGTTCTCTTTTTGCCTTTTGGGAAGATAAAGTATATTATTGTCTAAATTTTTAAATAATTTAGTTAAATCGATTGGGAAGAGATCAGCTACATAACATACCTTTGAATGTTCGCGACCACTGCATTTTACTTTTAAGTCCTGCTTCACATTTAAGACCTGATGCTGCTTCAACAATTACTGTAAATAAATTTCATTTTTGTTTGATATATTTTATTTTTATATTTTCATTATAATTTATTAGTTTGACGTACTGTGAACTTAGAAATGTATTAACTTTAATAGCTGTTACAATTGTATCTTAAAATTAAAAATAATGTAATCAGTTCAGCACCTCATTGTTGAATCTTGTTCTATTCTGCATGTACTTTGTTTTATACCACATACTAAATTCATATCACTTGCGCAATGCAAGCATCAAATAGATATCTTTTTTACTATACTATGTATCAAATAGATATCTCTTAAATATTTGTATTATGTATTGAATACATATATCTTCTGTTTACTACATATCAAGTACACATCTCTTGTTATATATCATGTTATACATATTAAGTACACATTTCTTGTTCCATAACTTGTTATACTTATCAAGTATACATATCTTGTTATGCATATCAAATGTGTACCTCTTGTTCAATACTACATGTTAAATAGATAATAATGCTATATGTTAAATATCTCTTGTTCTATGTTTAATTATATATGTTCAATGCTTATCTTTTTTTTATACTAAATATCAAGTACATACATAGTTTCTTACTATAAATTGAATGTGTATCTCTGTATATATCACTTGTTTAATATATTATACAAGTATTAGCATTTATTTTATAAATTCTAATGCTTAATAAAATAAATAATTTATTGCTTTACATTTCTATTGTTTTAAATTGTAACTTTTATATACTTTTAAACTTGCAACATGGTGACTTTTTTTATATAGCACCAGTTTTTGATGAAGTCTCTTTGATGATGTTTTTATTTAGCACCAGTTTTTTGATGATGTCTCTGCAATGACATTGAAGTACATGGATTCACTCGTTCAAAGAAATGACATGACTAAATCACAATTTTTCAAAAACCTTCATCATGTTCTTGACAAGCTGCCATTGGTACGTTTTATTACTTATTTATTTGAACATTTTCAAAGTAAATCTATTGTATTTGAGTAAGCGATGAATTTTTAAAATATTTTTGTTGTTAAATTTTTTAAGCATATGATGCATTATTAATATCTTTTGTTAAGTATATGTTATCATGGTGTTACCCAGGAATAAAATTTATACAGCGTTATCATAATATTGGGAATTTAGGTTGCTGTCGGCTGGTGAGTAAAAAAGCAACAAAAAATAACAAAATACAGAAAAGTTATATTTTTTTTAATGCAAAATTATAAAACCAATTAATTTTTAACTTGTTCCTGTTTCTTTCTAAACAATCTTCTTAATCTTTTTCTTATTTATACCGTGTCTTTTCTTTGTTTGCAAGAAAACAAGTACGATCGTTTATTATTTGCAAATAAGTAATTAACAAAATACTTTGATCTAATTTAATTGCGTAATTCGCTGGTAAATTGAAAAAAAAAGATTGATTTTTGTATTTGTCAATTTTGTTTTATTAAATTAAACTTTTTTATTTGTTTATTAAAATTTTTGATTTCTAAATTTTTAAAAAGATTTTAAAAATTTATGCAAATATAGTATTCTTTTTTTATGTTTTACACAATTAATTTATAACATATGTAAACACAAATGATTTATTAACTTTATTAATATTAAAATGCTCACACTAAAATGCTTTACCAGCAAATTTAGTTGACTAACGGTATTTTTAACTACCTTAATAAAAAACTTTTTAATCTATTTTTTTTAAAGTAATTTCAAAATGACATTTGCCTCCATAAAAGTCATTTTTTGAATAATTACTATGCTAAAATCTTTGTTACTTTTATAACTAAATATAAACACCATTCGTTGGTTTAAAATTTTTTTAATTGTAAATAAAATGTCTAAAATAAAAAACACAAATAAAAAAACTATGTAACAAACGAATTGAAAAAACTAAGTAACAACCGCCGTCAATTAAAAAATAAAGTTTTTATTTTATTTTTGATTGAACTCCTATGCTTTTTGAATGACTTTGAGTTGAATGACTTGTTACGCTTTTTCTTTTGTAAAGAAAGTAAATGTTTTCAATCAATGTTTTTTTTAATTGGTTTTTTGAACTTTTGGGAAGTTTAAAAAAATTGGGAATTTCGCGTTATACGCGGTGCCATCACGCTGGTTAACACCCTGGTTATGTCTATTAAGAATTTTGGTTAACTATATTTTGTGTTAATTTTTTCTTTTTTTTTTGTCATGTATTTATATGCATTGAAAAATCTCTTCATTTTTATATAAAACTAAATAATTTCAACTAATTACTATAATTTAGCGTGTTTTACATCAACGAATTCTTCCACCCTTGTTTTTGGAGCTTGCTAATCACATGATGATTCCATTTATACTTCCTAATATATTTATTGTTGCTGAAAAGTCAACAAATGAACAATACATGAATATTATATTCCCTGAACTGAAGAAGGTGTTTCCTGTAACTAAGCCTGTTCAGGTTAGTCATCTTTCATTAGTCATAGTTGCTGCTAATATTTTTAATAATTATGTTGTTGTTGTTGTTGTTGTTGTTGTTGTTGTTACTATTGCTATTATTTTTAGTGGCAACAATTGAAGCGTTGAGTTTTTTAAAAACAACCTCTATTTACAAAGCAAAAATTGTTTATTTACACTTTTTTGTTGCTTATTCTATTTTATTTTTATTTTTTTTATTATTTTGTTTTTTCTAACCCTAACTCTTACCTATATGTATGTGCTCTCGTTTTAAGTCAGTCAATATATGCACTCATTCATAAAATAAATTTAAAGGATGTGAAGGATGCTTTGATGTAACAGTGAATTTTTTTTTACTGTTTTATTGATAACCAACGCCCATATCTTATAAGAAACATTTTTTAGTTTTAAAATATGCTTAATTCAGAGAAAAATCTATTTAAACAGAGATTTTAATTGTGTACCAATTAATGGTAGTAAATGACCGTTGATATTTGACCAGGGCTGGGGCTGGGTTTGATAAAATATAGCTGGGGCCGGGTTTGTGAGTGGGGCTGCATAAACATTTATTCATCCCAGAGTACTTTTTTTTTCCCCAAATTTATGTTTAAATTTGTATATATATGCATTTATAAACAATTATGATAATGATCATCATTATCATAATTGTCATCATCATTATCATCATCATCATCATTATCATCACGATTGCCATCATCATTATCATCATCATCATTATCATCATCATCATTGCCATCATCATTATCATCATTATCATCATCATCATTATTGTCATCATCATCAGTAGCAGCAGCAGGCTTTTGCCTTCCTCTTTTAGCTGTTTCTCTAATCATGGTCAATGCTCAAATGAGCTATCATCTCTATTACAATAGACCAAAACTCATTCTTGCTTGGCTTCTTATTCAACAAGTTGCATCCTTTTACTCTATCTGTCCTTATTTATTAAATACTGGCATAAATATATGCCAGAATTTAATAAATAGTAAATGTAAGTATAAAATTATAATATATAAAGAATTATAAATTTATTTCTAGCCCCGGCTATCAACCCCTGCTAAATCTTACAATTTTGTCGAGGCCAGATTTGCAAAAAGTCTCATTTTTAGCAGGGGCCAGGGCCCCAGTCATTTACTAATTAATGACTGGGTAGACCAAATAGTAGTCAGTAAATTAGGAAATGGCACCTATTATGAGCCACTTATATTACCTAAAATCGACTTATCTAAAAATGCTTATATATTGAAAAGTATTATCCAGACAGACAAACAAAGCCTATTAATGTACTATAAACTAAGATTATTTTTTTAAAAGTAAGATGTTCTATACTTTGCTTAAAAACATTATTTTGGTTGATAATAAACAAAAAATCTTAAAAAGTATTTATTTGTTATTCAAATTAAGTCTAATAAAAAGAAACTTTTTAATTACTTCTATATAAAATCAAGCATAAAACAAATTTTAAATAAAAAATTGCTTTACCACATAGCTGTTATACGATTTCAACTTGCATATAATAATGCAATTTTCAATATATGGACAATAAACTTTACAATAATATATTGTGAAGTTTTGATAATGAACTATTATTAATCTATTTAAATGAGCTCACTAATATTATTATCGATGAATAGAATTGTATTCTCTGGTACTTCAGTACCAGAGAATACAATTCTAAAAAGATTTTTTGATTATCTTAAAAAAAGATTGATTATCTGAAAATATATTGATTTTCAATATCTTTGGAATTGAACTGACTTTTCTCATTTTAACTGAGTTAAAATGAGAAAAGAATGAGTTAAAATGAGAAACTTTTATTCTCTTTCTCTTGTGCTTTATTTTCTTTATCTTTTTGCTTTTTCAATTTTTTCTCTTCAGCTGCTGCGGCTTTCTTTTTTTACCTCATCGTTAAATTTAGATTGCATTGCTTCTTGAGAAGTTAATACAAAATATTTTTTTCAATTTTCTTTTGTTTCGGTAACATATATCTTTGGATAAGACAAAATATCATTGTCACTATCATTAGTTAAATGCTTTGTAAACGAAATAAATGGTGTTAGACTAGGCTGACAATGGCTTCAATTGGCATCTGATTATAATGATCAGTAGTTTCATTGGGAAAAAAACTAGACTGTCCAGTTGTTTCATTTGGAACAGGAATCAGCTGAACATTGGTTTCATTTAAAATCGGAATAGGAGCTATGGATTCATTTGGCATTAAAACAGAATCATCTGTTTCTAAAATGGCATTTGTACATAAAAGTTTCAGTTTGAATTCTTTATACAATTTATCTGTATAAATACATATACAAAGGATCTGGGATGTCGTAGCCATTTTGAATACAGAAGTTGAAAGTTGTAAACTGCTTATGAGTTAAATGGATATCCCATATCAAAAAAGCAGTATTATTGTCAAGGTTTACCAAATTACTATTTTACATTCAGACATGCTTTCAGGTTTATTTGTGCCTAATTCTACTTCAAAATTGACTTCTTCTATTGCATTTTTCGAATCTTGTTATTCTAGTGTCAGTTTTGATTGGGTGCAGACTTGATTTAAGCAGATCATTTTTTTCAAGTAGCTGTTGTATGGAATAGACAGAATTAGGTAAGAAAGCTGTGCTTTGAACGGATTATATGGATAAATGCCACATGATGAAACCCTGAAATAATATTGTCAGCTGTGAGGGCTTGATCCCAGGCTTTCTTAAAAAGCCCACAAAAATTTGACTTGTCAACACTAACTCCAGGATATTCATTCATTAATTCCTGAAATGTGTGATTATAGTATGTTTTAAGAGGACCAAATACTGTGCGATCTAGAGGCTGGAGCCAATAGGAACAATGTGCTGACATTTCCTTAATGTGAATGTTATTTTCGATTGCAACAGACAATAACAGAGTTATTGAGAATCGTGACCATCGACTATGAGAATTTGTGATCTGTTTCTACCTTATATTAGGCAAGTATTGGTGAAACAAAGTAATGCAATTCCTTGCTTTGTCCAACCTGTCTCACTAAAACTCCAATTTAAGCCTGATGGTGCATGTGCAGTATTAAAAAAATAAAGAGACCTTGTCATTTTACCTTTTGCTATCAAATTTGGAGGTACTAAACCACCTGCAGCATTTACAGCAGCAATAATGGTTATGGTTTCACATTTTCCAGATGTGCAAGATTGAAGGTGTTTTTTACCTTATTTTGCAAATATTTTTGGATGTTTAAAATCCATCTATAGCCCAGACTCATCCATATTCCAAATAAATGAAGGCTTTAAAAGGCCATGTGTGTCCCTCAAAACATCATGTAGTGAATAGAAATATTTTGCTACTTTTGGTACAGACATGCATTGATGGAGAACTAATGAAGTACCTTCAGGTTTTCGCAAAACTAAATTTGTATGTTGCCGATTAAACGAGCGTCACCGTTTTTCTGAAGGAGTTGAACGTTTAAACTTTAAATTGTGTTTTATGTATGAATGTATCGAAATTCCGGCCGGAATTTGTGTCTTTTAGATCAATTCACTTCTGGTTGGAATTAAATATTTTTTTTACTTTTTTTTTATGACATGTGACACAGGCTGTGTAAATAAAGCAAAAAATCATTATCCTACAGAGCAATGAAGAACTATAGGTAAACCTAGGTAAAAAATACAAATGTAACTTTATTTGCAGAAGTAGTGGTACTGCAAATACATTTGCAAAAATTACATTTGTTTTTTTTTTACCTACGTTTACCTATAGTTCTTCATTGCTCTGTAGGATAATGATTTTATGATTTATTTACACAGCCTGTGTCACATGTCATTAAAAAAAAAAGAATAAAAAGAAATTTTTACTCTAGCCACAAGAGAATTGATCTATAAAACACAAATTCCGGCCGGAATTCCGGTACATTCCTAGTTTTATGGCTAAATCTGAAGCATATCTTTTTAATTGTTTTTTTCCAAATCCAAGGGCGGTTCTTGTTGCTGCATGTTCAACTAATTTTAACTCTAAATTTGTAGATAATATTGGATTTGGTCTAGGTTTGACATCAAGAACTGAATCTCCCTTAAGATATTTACCAAGGGTTGACCAAGGAATACTAAATTGTACTGCAGCTTCTCGTTGCGACATTGAGTTGTTTTGAACATCTGCAACTGCATTTTCCATGTTGTTGTTGGACCACTGAAATCTCTTTACTTTTGTCACTTTCTGGTTCAACTTTGAATTAAAACTAGAGTCAGGTTTCTTTTTGATTTTCTTATTTTTTTTGTTGTGATTTTTGTTGTTTTTCCCATAACTACTCAAATTAACTAAAAGATAGACTAACTACAATAGTTGTTACCTTACATACATCTAATCATAAACATTTATCATAACATACACAGTCACAAACAAATACATATACATATCATACATAATTATGCATCAATATAACAGACATAGCATGCATAAGTACAATAGTTGAATACAACATAACTAGACATGATTTAGATAGAACTTTGTTGGTATGTTTAGTGGGCATTAAATTAAATATACAAATACATATAATATAAAATTGCATATTTATAAACATTACATAATACATATATACTATGTTATATTTTATATTACATATGTAATATAAAATATATTATGTGAATATGTACATATTCACATAGTATGTATATATTTATTTTGTAATGTTTGTAAGTATGTAACTGCATTTTTGTTTTTAAAATTATTATGTAGCAAGAAAATATTAAAAGTAATAGTTTGTTTTTCTGGATATAAATTATATAATAAATATCCAAACCATGATTTTAAATATTCACAAACATACAATATAAAATTACATAATTACAAACATTACAAACATAATAAACCCTTATAATAAACACTATAAAGTAAAAGGTAATTATACTTAATAATTATACATGGTAAAGTAAATAATAATTATAGGTAATATTAAGACAATAGTTTAATTTATTGTGTATAAACTATAATATAGCTTATAATATAGTCTATATACATACACATACACATATATACATTGTGTGTATATACACATAGTTTATATATAAACTATAACATAGTTTAAAATATAGTCTATATACATAATAAATTAAACTATTTTCATAATAATAGCTACATCAGTTACAAATAGTCGTGGCTCTTATTTGGTCAAACGAGTGGCTATTATTAGGACCTATTCGAAATCTGAGAGCTTAGGTTATATTTATGCTTCTGTCTATCGTATGTTGACCAATAAAACAGTTTACATTATAATATTAAAATAACACAACAGATCAATATATAGCAAAAACCCGTAACTGAAAGAATATTGCTTTAAATGCGTCTCAAAATTGCCTGAAAAAACCAAATATTACTACTGGCAGTATAAAATATTTACTTAAATTAACTTTGACAAAAATAAGATTTCTTAAAAATCAAGACTGAATAAAACATTTATAAAAGTTAGAACAAAGCATAGATATATTAAAGAAACACAAAATTTTATTCATCAACCAGATAAATGCTCTGCCAAATAAGTAAATGCAATAAAATTGGACTCAAATTTGGCTCTTAATAAGACCTGTCCATTATTACGGCAGTTTGCCCTAATAAACCGGGTTGGCCACTGGTCATGAAAATTCTGGAAATGTCATGGAATTTCATTTGGTCCTGGAAAAAGTCATGAAGTTTCTATATTTTTATTGAAAATCATGGAAAATTCATGGAAATTTTGAAATGATCTTTATTTTTTTTCAAGAAGTTTTTTAGATATTTGCAAATTATATAAAAATATGATAAATTTAATAAAAATATTTTTTAGATATTTGCAAATAAAAGTACTATTATGTTTAGTCCAAGACCTTTTTGAAAATATATTGTTGTGTAAGTTAGAGATCTCTTTATTGTAAACAGTTTCGTCCGGTCGCCCTTTTTTAGAATATTAAATTTAGAAGTTTAAATATCAGTTAAATAAATAATCAAAAGACTTTTATAAATTTTGTTTGAGCGGTCAGGTCAGGTCACTCTGCTACTGGTAATATTTAATCTAGTACAACCTGCTTCAGTTAAGAAGTTAAATTAAGGTACTAATAAAACTCTGATATAAACCCCCAATTGAATTTTGGGTAAGGATAGTTTTTGCAATAAATCTTCCAGGTGAACTTAGATTATATAGTGTTTTAATATTCCAGAAAAAGTTCAGAATCAACTAAGAGTCTATAACAGCTCCAATTCTCCTAATATTATTAGTGTGTGTATATACTTATAGATATTTTAAAAAGAAGTAATTAAATAAATGTTCATTTTATTATTCTTTATTATCTATGCATAGTTACATTTAAATATCAGTTTTAAATATTGCAATATAGGCAAAAATATAAACAACAAAATACATTTCAAAATAAATTTTTTGAATTATTTAATGAGTATATAAGATTGGAAAATATAAGTTAATATTATTAAAAAAATGTCAAAAGTTTACCAAAGCGTGTATGCTCTCATCATTTTTCTATTAACACTCCGCTGCATGTGCTCTCTATTTAAGTCAGTTGATGTATGTAAACTCCTAAGGCTAGTGCTATAGGAATGGGAGTGTGTGGGAGGTTGTTTTTTTTAGTTAGCAAAAAACTTTATGATACCCCTTCCTCCTTTCTCCCCATTTAACACATACTTGTGTCAACCCAAAGTTGGTTATCTATAAATAAGTTAGGGTCAGGGATTCTTACAGTAACCTGTCAATAGAAAAAGCAAATATAGTATGTATATATATATATATATATATATATATTTATATATTTATATATATATAAATATATAAATATATAAATATATATATATATATATATATATATATATATATATATATATATATATATATATATATATATATACATACATGCATATATATATATACACACACACATACATACATACATACATACATACATACATACATACATACATACATACATACATACATACATACATATATAGTTGTATACGTAATTTTGTCAAAACATGCCAGAAATATATGTGGATTTTCATTTATTTATTTTATTTATTTTTGCAGGTGTTACTGTTATTCATGCAAAACATGGAACTTTTATTAAAAATGACAGACAAAGAAGATGTGAAAAGTTATGTACTGCCTCTAGTCTTTCGTGCTCTCGAATCTTTAGAAACACAGATCCAGGTTTGTTTTGTTGTTTTTTTTATCATAAATGGATTTTATTTTTTATATTCTACTCCATAATTTTTTTGTTAAATGAAAAGAATTGAAAAGATTGCAAAAAAATTTTTTATCATTACACAATTTTTTTTGTTGTTGTTGAAAAAATTTTTTCTGTTTATTTGTGTTTATTTTTTACGGTTTTCGTTAATTATTAGTTATAAAATTTAGATGAATATTTGAATTTGTTATATATATATATATATATATATATATATATATATATATATATATATATATATATATATATATTGTCATTTACTCTTTTTTCAAGATTCAATAAAAAAATCATTAGTAAAAGTATTAAATGCAGCTGTTAATAAATAGAGTGAATAAGAAAAGACTTTTTGTTGAGTTTTTGTTGAGTACTTGTTTAAATTTTATGTTCTCATAAAATTTTAGTTTGCAAACTTTTAGAACATTTAACAAAATATTAAAACATTCAAACAATCTATTAAATCATGCAAATATGAAGCATATCAATATTGAAACAAATATTTTTGTGGGTTTTAAAAAAATACTGTAAATATAGTATACTATTACAGTGCTGTGTCCTTGTAAAGCCCACTGTACACATTTAAACGCAGGAAACCATACAAAGACATGCTATGAGAAATTTTTAGCTGATAACTCAAGCAGAGACTCTTTTCTAACTACCATCGTAGTATTGAAATTAATATTAAATATTTTTACTTTATAGGAGTTAGTGTTAAACATCATTCCAGAGTTTGTTCATCTGATAGATTATTCATCGTTAAAAAACTCTATTGTACCAAGAATCAAAACTCTAGTTACTAGAAGCACATCATTGAGTGTAAGTTTTGAAAATTGTTTAATTTGTACATTATCTCAAATTAAAATCAACTTGTATTATTATAATTTTAAAAGGTTTTGCATAAAAGTCTTTGTTTATTTTACTTGTAAAATTTTACGCACAAAATGTATACTTTATATATATATAAAGTTTTAAATATGACTTTTATATAAAATATTTAGGTTTGTGTTAATGCACTTGTGTGTTTGGGAAAAGTTCTTCCTAATTTTGATAAATTCTT
Organism: Hydra vulgaris; assembly: GCF_038396675.1. Lineage (NCBI taxonomy): Eukaryota > Metazoa > Cnidaria > Hydrozoa > Anthoathecata > Hydridae > Hydra > Hydra vulgaris. The sequence goes on from NC_088921.1 coordinate 39,886,592, forward strand.
GTTAATTGATGAAATCTTCCCTATGTTATCTCAAGTTCCTTTTAAAGATCCTGCTGTGCTAATGGCTATTCTTGGTAAGATTATTTTCTTCATTTTTGTTTTGTCTATCAGTTTTATCATTAAAAACCAATATTTTTTTGGTTTTGTTCAGGTATTTACAAACAGACAATATCAGACAAGAAGATCAATCTTGAAAAGGATTATCTTGCAACTATTGCAATCCCTTTTTTACTGCCATTATCTGTGGAACCATCTCTCAACGTTCTACAGGTGCATTATTATATCAAATTAGGTTGTTTTTTTAATTAAATTAATTAATTTTTAATTTTTTTCTTTTTTGCTGATTTATGCAATTGTAATATAAGTATAAATATATTAATTGATTAAAAATGTAATTAATTATGAATGAAGTTTTAATTATTTTACTCCTATGGAGTATTTTACAATTGTTTATTTTTAACTTTGATGGAATTATCTATCTAGCTTGTTTACTGTGAAAAAGCTTTGAAAAGAAAAGATTAGTTTTTGATTTTTTTTTTCTTTTATCAAATGCTTACTTATGTCAATGCTATGTTTGTTAGTCTAAAGTGTTTAATGAGTTGAGATCAGGTTAGATATCAATGAATCTTTTTGCTAAAATATTGACTTTTCTTGGAATTCGGTAGATACGATCAATTGATTTTTCTTTTCTTATGTTTTCTTTATAGTATAGGTTACTGGGTAAAACTGGAGATTATAAAATATAATTATTTAGTTATAAGTAATATATATAATTATTTCGATATAAGTAATAATTTAATATTAACGGTTTTAAAATTTCAAACAAAATTTATGCATAGTGGACAATTATAAATAGTTTTATCAAAAATTATTTTATTATTTTTGATAAAGCTAGTTTTGATTATATAGTTATTATTTTTGTTAACCTGCTGATAATATAAATTATGATGGATATGATAGACATCTTTGTTTGAAATTATGTATAGATTTAAAGTTACTTTTTGTTTTTATTTTATATAAAATTTTTTATATTTTTCTTTTCAAAAAAATGCTAATAAAACGTTTGCAATAAGTTATCACAAACATTTAATCTTATTGATTAAGTTCTTTATTTATTGCTTTCAAAAAATCCTGTAGGTAAAAGCAGGTGAATATTTAGCATAATATTTTTCACTGTCTTTTTCCTTTATAAAATTGAATCAAAATATTTTAATTTTTGTAAGTTTATAAAAATTTTGATTAATATTGTAAACATTACTAATATTTATACTAAATATATATTTTCAAACAAAATACAAGTCTAAATTTAGCTCTCGTGACTTCTGGAGAATCTTTAATAGTATCATATAATAACATATTTGCCAATAAGGGCAAATCAGTTATTCCACCTCTCTTGTATGATTCAGGCTTTGTCACCTCACCTAAAAACAAAGTTGAATTGTTTGCTGAGAATTTTTCATCAATATTGTCTCTTAATTCCACTAGTTGTGTTCTATCTGATATAGCCGTTAAACAGGTTGATCCATTGCTTGACATTCGTATCACTCCAGCTTGTTTATCAAAAGTGATATCCTACTTTGACTCTTCTACAGCCTGTGGTCTAGATAACATACCTGTTGTAGTCTTGCAGAAGTGTCCTCCAGAGCTGTTGTCTATACTTTCAAAACTATTTAACTAGTGCTTATCAAAGTCTTGTTTTCCAGCCTGCCGGAAAGCGGCATCTGTTATCCCTTTTTTCAAAAATTCTGGGGAGGGATCTGATTCGTCTAACTACCATTCCATTAGTCTTCTTCCTATCATATGCAAGGTTTTGAATCTTTAATTAACAAACACTTAATCTCTCATCTTGAATCTGATAACTTACTTTCTGATCATCAATATGGATTTTGATCTTCTCATTCTACAGCTGATTTGCTAACAGTAATAACTGATAGGTTTTATCGTGTATTAGATAAAGGTGGAGAGATAAGGCCATCGCTCTTGGCATTTCTAAAGCTTTTGATAAAGTTTGGCATGCCGTTCTTCTCCATAAGCTTTCTTCGATGGATAGTACTCTTCTTCATATCCTGTAACTTCAGGCATTCCTCAAGGTTTTATCCTTGGCCCTATACTCTTTTTAATTTACATTTCTAGGATTAACTCTTACTTCCAATCTTTCTTGGAAACTATATATCGAATCCGTTGCAAAATTAGCATCTGCTAAGGTTGCATCTCTTTATTAAGCTCAACACTTTTTTACTTCAGATTCTATTCTCTATCTCTATAGATCTCAAATTCGGCCTTGTATGGAATACTGTTGCCATAACTGGAGCGGATCTTCTAATGATGCCTTTTCTCTTTTAGACAAGGTGCAAAAATGCATTGTAAACATAGTTGGACCTGCTCTTGCAGCCAACCTCCAACCATTATCACATCTTCATAATGCTGCTTCTCTTTATCTTTTCTACAAATACTATAATAGGCACTGCTCTAAAGAGCTAGTGTCTCTTGTACCATCTATTAAAATTCATTCTCGTGTTACTCGTCATTCAATTAAGTCTCACCCTTTTTCCTGTGACTGTTCCTAAATGCTCCAAAAACTCTTACTTGTCTAGTTTTTTTCTCAAACATCAGTTCTTTGGAATTCACTTCCTTACTTTGCTTTCCTGATTTATATAATTTGCTATCTTTTAAGTTGTCCATCAATCGTTATCTTGCTCTACAATCTTTATCTTTTCTCTTCCAGTAACTTCCAACTCTAATTATTGGTTGCTTGCAGCCTTGTTGGAGGCGAAGATGTTTAAAAAAAAATAAAAAATTAGCTTACAGTTAAATGTGGTTCAACTTTGGTATTCAGTAAAATGCGGTTTTAAAGCCTAAATTTATATTTCAGTTAAATTCAGTATAAAAGTCAGAATTCATCCATGCTACCCATATGGTCTGAATTCTTCTTTCAGTTAAATTGGGATCTTAAAATATCAATTTTGCCTCTCCTTAATCCATTCTGCTCAGAATCATCTCACTGTATGTGGTTGATTAAATAATTTTATTCTCACAGTATGTCGTTGATTGCATCATTTCAGTCACACAGTATGTTATTGATTGCATTATTTTATGTAATACTGGTGTGAGTAGTGTTAGATTTCATTTGTAGTTATATTTAATTTTAGTTCAACAATTATATGAGTGTCATTCGTGAAATGTTTGATAGAGTTGAGCAGGAGCATCGCACAAAGCTTGAGCAACTCAATAAAATGCAAGAAGAACAAAGGTTATAATTTTTATTTCAGTGTTTTAGTTTTATTTAAGATAATTTTTTTTTTAGTTTTATTTCATTGTGATTATTCAATTCAATTATTTCATTATGATTAATTGTTTTAGTTTTATTATTAATTATTTCATTGTTTGACTTTGATCTTAATGATGAAAATAGTTTTCCTTATGTAACAGATTATCATTGAGTTTTGTAAAATCTTCAGATAAAGATGTGCAAAATGCGACTAGCAATACTGAAATGTTGATTTCTGGAAACTCAGGTATTATGTTTAAACATAAAATATTTATGTTTGTTGTTGAACATATTATATACATTACCGCCTAAAATTATTTGGTCATACTTTTTAATGTAAGATAACAATGTTTTGATATTTTACTATTGGGAAAAAAACTGAAAACAAAGTCTACCTGAATTATATGTTATCTTCTTATTTAATAAGTGTTCATAGAAATTAATAAAAAATTCCATTCGATTAGTTTATAATTTATTTGCCTATTTAATCAACCTTTGCAGCAATAACCGCAAGTTCAAAAACATTCATTATTCTATAAAAAACACTGAGAAAAAAATTTGAATTAAAAAAAATTTTGTTGATTTTGCTATTTTCATTTTTAGTTAAAAAGTTTCGTTTTCTATTACATTAAATCTAAAATAACAGTTTATTTGTAAAATGGTTCATATTTTTGAAATTTTTCTATAATTTTGCTTCATTTGAGACCCAACATGACATACTTTTGAAAAACTTTTTTTATATAACATTAGGGACCTGTTTGATGTCTTGTGGCACCCCTAAAAATATTCTTTATTCAAAAAATTTTTTAAATCTAGTATTATTTTATTATATAAAACACATTTAGGGGGTGTAAGAAGACATTCAAAAATAATTGTTTTTAGCACCACCCTTATATATATATATATATTTGTATATATATATATATATATATATATATATATATATATATATATATATATATATATATATATATATATATATATATATATATATATATATATATATATATATATGTATATATTTGTATTTAGTTTAAAATTAAATTATGTATAAATAAACTTATGTTATCTATTTAAGCAACATCTAACAAAAATAATGGGAATGCTGAGGTATGAATATTTTTTAAAATATAAAATCTTAGGTTATAGTTTTGCTTTTTTTTGAGTTACTTATTTATTTTAGTTGGAAATGATATTAGGCTTGAACCAAAGTTCATTTGCTCAAGTGGAATGTTTGAAAACCCAACCTAACACAGATAGTGTTATGTCTTCAAAAACTTTAGGTGGTCCTATTAAGCAATCACAAACAATGAGCACAGATTATTCCATCAATTGTTTATCCGAAATAAATATTTCTCAAATAAACTTGCAGAAAAAGTCTGATACAGGTAATATACAAGGTATATAATAACACAAATTTTTAAACTATATTAAAATCAAAAAAAAAATTTATATACATTACATTAATTTGAATGTTATAGTGATGTTTTCTCAACAACCACTTGCATACAGTTCTTCAAATGTTAACATGGCTCCGTCAATAGATTTTAACAATTTCCGATCTCGACCAGAAATACCTTTAATTTCAGCGCAACAGAACTATAATCAACCAAGTATGGATGGTTTTTAATTTATTTATTGTTACATTTTTTTTAATGTTAAAGTCCATTGAAATGCATGAAGAATCAACAATGTGTTGCTCTCCTTTGCCAAATACATTAATAGGAAAGACAACACAACAAAATAATCATAATCATTTGTAAAAGACTACTTGAATTTTAATTCAACTGACAGTATCATAGTATCAAAATCAACCATAGTAATTCATAAAAACTTGTTACAATGTATATCCAAATCTCGAAAATAACAATTAAACTTTTGAAATGCAAATATTTCGTACTAAAATAATAGATTAAGGAAAATTAAGATTTTAAATGTGTAGTCCCTTTATGTCTTTATCTCATGATCCTTAGAGTATTACTTTGCTTGCTTCTTTATTAATAAAAAAAATTAACAGGTTTTAAATAAATTTTGAAAACATTTACTCAAGTTTATTGCCAAAAAACATAACAGCACAATAAATTTATGCCTACAAATGTAATAACACAGAGTTCCAAAATAGATTCCAGATTTAAATATCACAAAAAGATTTTTAAAATAATTTCTTCCTTGTTTTTGGTATTCAGTTGCTCCAAAAATATAAAGAAGCTTATGGGCTACTTTTGGAAAGAAAAATAAAAAAGACTTTTAAGTTATAGAAACAATCAGTTTTTGAACTTGGAGTCCTTAAGTGTAATGGTAGCAAGGACTCTGGGGCTTCAGGCTCAAAAATAATATATTCCAAGTCATTAAATCTCATAAATTTTTTTCATATTGCAGATTAAAGTCATCTAACATATATAGAGCTCTTGGACACAAGAGATCAGGAAAAAATAGAGATAAAAAAACACTAGCTTGTTCATAACTTACATTAATAATTTTTGTTTGTTTGTAAACAACAGTCCAGATATTAAAATTAAAAAATGATTAAAATAAATATTATATGATAAATATATATTGAGCGTTAACATTAAATAATATTGTATAGTTATTGTATATATTTTATATTTTTAATGTTATAGTTATATTTTTTCAATTATAATTTTGTAGTTTTATTGAACTTAAAATATTTTTATCTTAAAAATTGATTTTTAATTGACTTTTTTTTAATATGAAATATAAAGACTACAATCAAGCAAGCTCTATGTGTTCACAACCAAATGGAAGTATGAATTTTACTCCATTAATCCAAAGCCAAAATAATTCTTTCAAGAATGTCACATCGAATTTAAACCAATCATTTACGTCTCAGTATCAACCTCAACAAAGGACTTTTAACGACTCCATTAAAACCAATAATTTTGGTAACATTGGATCTTATGTGCAAAATTTTCCTAATTGCAATATAGTTCGACCTCAAAACAATGTTGGTGTTAATGCTGCATCCACATTATTTTTGTCTAATAATGCACTTCAACCTCCGAGTTCGGTTGAGAATAATGGAAAATTTAATTTAAGCGCAAAAGATATTAACGATTTGCTGCTGTAAACATTGTAACAATAATAACACTGTTACATAAATATTTTATGAATTTATGTTTTTTTATTTATCTATTTATTTATTTTTTTTAATAGATAAATATACTTTTAATAATAAAAAAAAATTTAATAATTTTATTTATCAAATTATATAATTTGATAAATAAAATTAAAGGCACTCTTAATTTTTTGGTATTCAATGGGTTATAAATAACTTAAAAAACCTTCTTACTTTCTTTTTTAGGCCAAATAATTTAGTGTGTAATATTTTTTGTGTTTTTTAAATTTAAGTTTATTTTTAAAATTAGGTTTATTTTTTTTAACAAATTTTATTTTACGCAACTTTTGAATTAAAATTATTTTTAGCCAACTACAGAATATCAAGTAGACATTAATAAATGTCAATGTCAACTGGTGACATCTTAAATACAGTTCTTACTCTTGCCATTTTTTTTCTATTTAATGCAAATTTATTCATTTAAAAATAATTTAATTAGTGTTTTCATTTTTGTAATATTTTGCTGGAGAAATACTAGTATTTGCTATTGAGTATGAATTTTATCATTTTATGAATGAGTATGAAGTATAAGTAGTTTGATTATGAATTTTATAAATGTTGTTAAAAGTTAATTAACATTATAAATTACTGTAATAAATTAAATCCAATAATTTCAAGTTATGTTTATTTCAAAGTTAACAATTTATTTGAAAAATTGTGTTGACTTTTTGTAGAATGTTCAGGGTTTTTAACTGTAAGTAACTGTTTTTAACTGAAGTAGGTAACTAATTCTTGTTTAGCAGAATGTTTTTATTTGAATATTTAATTTTTTAGGACATTCAAATAATGATAGATTTTAGGCTTTTATTTGAAGATTTAAATTTACATTTCTATTTTAAGGACTTTGAAATAATGAAAGATTTTACATTTTTATTGAATTTTAAAATTTATGTTTATATTTTAAAGACATTGAAATGATAGATTTTACATTCAAAGCTGTAGTAGTTTTAGTGATGGCGTTACATGTTTTCAATACTCCTTACACAAAAGTAGAAGAGAGTTTCAACATACAAGCTGTACACGACATTTTATATCATGGAAATAATTTAAGTAAAGTAAGTTGATGTTTTTTTAACTAATTGTTTTTAGAAAAAGTTTTATAATTTAATGTTATTTAAGTTTTATGTGATTCACTTTTTTGCTTTGTTTTATTGCTTTAAGTTTTTTTTTTAGTATGATCACAATGAATTTCCAGGTGTTGTTCCACGCTCCTTTGTAGGACCCCTTGCTCTAAGTGCTTTCTGCTATCCAGCTGCGATGATTATAAGTTATCTCAATTTCCCAAAACTTTATTCTCAATTTGTATGTATGTTATTTTTTATTTATTTTAAAATATATTACATTTTTAAAAAGATTTTGTGTAAAAAAGTTTTCTAATTTAATTTCTTAAACATAAAAACTTTTTTTATTTTTATAATTTCTTGATTAATAAAATTATGATAACTAATGTTTTGTAATAATTATATATTTTTAGATTTAAAAATTTTTTATTACATGATTAATTATATCTTACTGATTTACCAAAAAACATCACTAATTAACAGAAAGAATCTTTTTTAATGTTTTTTTTATAATTTGCAATTTAATAATTCTAGTTTATAACTAAAGTTCGCACACAGGTTTTATCTAAGACCTCAGTACGTCAGTTTTTATCTGAGACCTCAGAATGTCAGTTTTTATCTGAAGCATCAGAATTTCAGTTTGTTGAGCAACATAGAATCTATATTTTTTATTAGGTTTTGAAAGCTTTGAATAATTTGGATAAAAAATATGTTTAGTTTTCCATAAAAAACATCTTTGTTTCTAAAGCAAAATTTTTTCTTTATTAAAAATAAGTTATACAAATACAAATACCATTACTAAATTTTTTTTAGATTTAGTTTTGCAAGCCCTTCTGAAAATATGTTTATCTAACATAATCTGAAACATAATCTGAAATATTATCTAACATATTGCTTTAGCACTCTAAAATTAGAGTTAACACTGACTGAGAATAAAACTTTCTCAAAATCAACTTTAATAATATCTAGTGTTTTGAAGAGTTATATTTTACCAAAAAAACTATATAACAAACTTAAATGACTTTTAAGATCTTTTATTTAAAATAACATCGAAAAGAAAAATGAACAAAGAACTTAAAAATATGAAAACTATAATCGTGGACTACAGAATACTATTTTTGACAGAAATCAGAAATTTGAAAGAAATTTTCTGATAAAAAAAGTCTTCAGTTGGAATCTGAGGAAGATAACAAAAATTTTTATTTTCATCAGATTAAAACTTTTGTTTATACAATTTAGCAAAATGGTTTAATCATTATTGGTTTTTAGCCTTATTTCACTCAGCATGATGCTTTTCTGCATGAAGGTTTTAAAACTATATTCAATAATTTATAGTTTTCATCTGGAAATAGATGTGTTATACTTGATTTTAATTGATGAAGAAAAATATAATGGTACTTATGTTGGTCCATGATTCCAGGAACTCTGAACAGGTTTCTCACTCCATTAGCAGCAAATACTTATCTGCTTATATGACACAAGTTTACGTGATTTCTAATCATTTTTAGTCTCTTAACATGATTCTTCTTGTTTATAAAAATGTTTATAAAAATGTTTATAAAAGGCTTTTTTGTTTTCCACCCTGAAGTAAATTCTTGACCTACCTTTATTCTTGCAACAATATTACGTCATTATTTTACAACAATATTTTACATTATTTTACAACAATATTGTCATTACATAAGTGTTTAATGTTTAAATTTTAATTATCTGTGATAGCCTACAGTTCTTCATCACTTCCCTCACAACTGATTTTGTAGTTTTTCGCTATCTTTCATACCCTGACTTTCTGCTAAATATATTTTGAGACAAAAATTTGGTCATAATTTTTTTAACTGTAGATCCACATCCATCTTCGCAAATATTATGCAAAGAAAAAATATTTTAACTATATCATTTGCTTAACAGTTAAAACTTATATTCACCAATTTAAGAAAAAACACAGTCTAAAATGTGTTTTTTCCTATGCTAAAATACTATAAGTATGAATTTCTCATCCCTAATTAATGGTTGAATTCGATAGAAGCAGAAGTATCTAACTCTATTTTTGTCTTTTTATATTTTGTATATAAGTATATTTTGTATATAAGTATATTTTGTATATAAGTATATTTCGTATATAAGTATATTTCGTATATAAGTATATTTTTTATATAAGTATATTTTGTATATAAGTATATTTTGTATATAAGTATATTTTTATATAAGTATATTTTGTCTTTTTACATTTTTATATAAGTATATTTTCCTATTATATATAAAATTGCTATAAAATAATATAAAATTTTTTGAATCATTATGATATGAAAAGTTAAAAACAAAGTGAAACATGAAAAATAATTTTAAAGAAATCCTTTTTTAATCTGTTGTTAATTTGAAAGCATGTTTTTTTTTTCTAATTTCTTTTTAATTCTAATTATTAAAATAGTGTAAAATTAAGATTAAAAACCAAAAATTAAAAAAATTTTTTATGCTACAATCAATTTACTTTTCTAAAAAAAATGTTTTTCATTTTAGCTTTTACCATTTCTGCAGTTTTTTTTGTTTGTTTGTTTTACGGTGAAATAGCAATATGACATCATAATCAAAGAGGTAGCTGCAAGGGCTTTAGTACATTCAGTACATTAACTATGTATGTAGAACATACAAAGTAGTGCTGTTACATCAAGGAAAGGTTTGGGTTAGAGCAGCAATCGTTTTTTTCTGTTATTCTTTGTTATTTTCTTCTTTTTACGAAAACATTGTATGAATTTATTTTTGAAAAAAAAGTCTACAAACTTTAACTAGATACGCTAAAGATATATGCATACAAAGTATAACTTTTTTTGTTGGTTTTAAGGCAAATAATTTTAAAATAATATTTTTTTATAGTTATTCAAGATATATTAAATTTTTTAGCAAACTTATTTAAAACACACTACATTAACGTATTTTTAATCAAATCTAATCAATCAAAATTTTAAACATTATAGTGTGGTGTATTTCAAAGTTGTACAAATTTTTAAAACTCATAGAATTAAATCTGATGTATTTGTTGTCTTTATATAAACTTTATTAAATTAAAATAGCATTTATCGAACTTCTTTTGAACATCAGTCTTAATTAGTTTCTCATAAAGAAAAAATTAGAAAGTAATTGGTCTTAGTTGTTGTTTTTATTTTTGTTGTTGTTTTTGTAAATAATGATAGTGCTATTTATATAGATTAATATAAATTTGTTGTGATAAATTTCGTTTTACTTCATTTTTTTCTTTAAAAGGCCGGTTTGTACTTGGATTCATGGTCTGCCTTGCTTTGTTAAAACTTTCCAAGAATTTATCAAAAAAAAAATCCAACTTGTTTATTTTATTCACTGTTTCTCAGTTTCATCTCATGTACTATTCATCAAGGACATTGCCAAATATTTTTGCTTTGGTTATTGGTAAGTTTTAGTTCTTTTTAAAGT
>NC_088921.1:39902500-39952500 GCF_038396675.1 Hydra vulgaris
ATATATATATATATATATATATTATTATATATCTTATATTATTATATTATATATATATATATATATATTATTATATATATATATATAATATATATTATTAAGTCTCATCCTTTTACTGTGGCTGTTCCTAAATGCTCCAAAAATTCTAATTCGTCTTGTTTTTTTTCCTCGAGCATCAGTTCTTTGGAATTCGTTTCATTCATCTTACATTTCGAACTACTATCTCAAAAACATGGCAAGAAATTTTTTTTTTTTTTTTTTTTTTTTTTATTTACCTCCTCAAGGCCGAGAAGGCCACTACAGAAGAGGAGGCTACTTAATAGTAGCCTCCTCATCTGTACTCTATAACTCCGAAACTCGAACTTTGACGAACAAGGCCGCTGCGCGGAGAAACAAGTTGAGCACGGTACTACCAGGGAATGGTAAGGATCGAACTCGGAACCTCTCGCTTATAAAGCGAGCGCTTTACCACTACACCACCACCGCATTTTGCGGTGAGTCAAATTTTAGACCAACAGAATGGATTTCAATCAATCGAATGCACACATTAGTCACAATAGGTACTAATAGGTCTACAATGCACACATTAGTCATCTTAGGTACTAGTATGTTTACAATGCGCACCTTAGGTTTATAATGATATAGTATAGTATATAGTATGTTTATTTATCGTAAAAGTAAACTTAATTGTTTACACTTTACGCTTTACATTTGTTTTGTTTGGGCACCAATTTTTTTTAATATTATAGAAAATTCTTTGGATAGTAGTTTTAACTTTAAGATATAATAGGGTTAGACTTCGGCGTTCAAAACATTCCGATAACAAAATTAGCTACTGCCGTTAACCAAACGGAAGACGTAAGAATACTTGTTTATCTTAACGCTGGCGTTTAAAACAGCCGTTTTACTTTAATCAGTCGATAGCTAATCGCAGGGTTTAACTGAGAGAAGTAAATACGGCTGCAGATATTCAAAAGATGAACCAATATAATTTTTTAAAGATATTTGGCTAAGTTTAATTTTTACTATTCTTACTAATCAGATATTCAAAAAATGAACAATTTGATTGGTTCAAGCGTGATAATAGCAACTACTCGTTTACTCACGTGATCACTGAAAGTCCCTGCAATCGCGATAATCATTCAATTCAAGCTGTTATTTACAGTTACAAAAAACTATCTTTATCAAAGTCGTTTCCTTTTTTATCTATTTTATTAGATTCAAGTTTATGCATATTAGAAACGTAAAAATTTTTTAATTTAATATTTTACTGTAAATTTATGTCTGTTTTCTATTCCTTTTATTTGTTTACATTATGAGTCATACTAACAAAAAAATTATGCTCGATTTAATATTATTATTTACTTAATCTTTAATTTATAAAACTGTACTATGTGTATTAAGGATGTACTGACAAAATCTATTTGATATGCAAGTCTGTTTTAAAAAAAGTAATAGTGTTTTTTTGCAGTTAGTTGATTAAAATTTTGAAAACAGAAATATTCAATAACATCGGGTGGACACGGAAAAATCCTTTCAACTAAAACTTTTTATTTCAAACTTTTCTTTTAAATAAACGCTACTATCTTCTTTTTTTAATTAAAGGTTACTTCCTTATCTTTAATTTTGCTGGTAAACTTTTTAATTAAACATTACTACCTTATCTTTAATTGCACTGGTAAACTTTTTAATTAAACGTTACTTCCTTATCTTTAATTGTGCTGGTAAACTTTTGTTTACAGATCAAAGATTTTGGAAATATCGCGAAATCAAGTGCGTAACGAAGTTTTAAAATTTTTCAGCGAAAATTCATCGATTTCTAATCGAACGATCCCTAAAAATACGAATGTATCAAATTCTACGGTCATAAATATTGTAAATAAATTTAACACTTTTCAAAGCGTCAAAAGAAGAAGCATTAAAATTTTCCATATATCTACAAGTAAATAAGATTCTCAGTTTAGTAGCAAAAAATCCGAATCAGTCACAATGATCTAGCTAGAAAATTCAAGAATTTACGGGCTTATATTTAAAAAGTGCTGAAAAATACACTGAAAAGCACCTAAGAGGTGTTTAAAAAGAGAAATTAAAGGAAAAGAAGTAGGTAAAAATAATAGCGGATGAAAATAAAAGTAACGGGTGATGCGGAAGTTATCGGACAAAATAAAAACGTCAATAACTTATTTATAAATAAAAAAAACAAACTATTGTATTTTTTTTTAATTAAAGCATTTATCTTTTAATAAAAATATATTATTTTTTATATGAAAAAACACCACCATCTGCAATTGATCTCAATTTTGCTCTGACGCCTTTCATATGCGACTGTAAAAAGTTTAAATCAATTTCTTGTAGTTTTAGTTTAATGCGATCAATCAAAACTTGCTCTGTTGAAGCTTGCCAATCTCCCTCGTAAACCTTCTGTGCCAAATGTCCCCAAAAATTTTCAATTGGTCGTGCTTGAGGCACATTTGGGGGATTGGATTCTTTATCAACGTAATAGACATACTGGTCCATCCAATTTAGAGAATCTTTAGAATAATGAGAACTTGCTAAATCTGGCCAAAATAAATAGGTAAAGTCTCCATGATACTTGTGAATAAATGGAAGAAGTCGTTTTTCTAAACATTTATTAATATAGATTGATGAATTGATCGCTACAGCCTTGGAAGTGCGAAACAATGGCTCGGACATACCACGGTCAGATATGGCTATCAACATTAATAATTTTTTTCGAAATTTTTATTTTTCCTATAAAACGAACACTTTCTGGGCATGTCTTTTTGTTGTTTGTGTAATATCCAGAATATCCAGGCATGTTGTCCCCTGCAAAACAAAAGTATTTTTCGTCATCGATGACTAGAAGCGATTTTGTGTTATAGACTTTATTTGTTGTTCTATAGTGTATTTTGGAGTCTTTTCACGTTTTCTATATTTAATATTCTTTTTTTTTTAACTGACGACCAATTGTCGATTGATTTACACCGAATTTAATACCTATTTTTCTCTGACTGACCCCTTTTCGATTGTTGACAAGTCTCGTTAATTCGGCTTTCTTTTCTCTAGTCCAGGATGTCGGACGATCAGGGTGCTTTCTATCAGAAAACGATTGAACAGTTTCAAGTCTTTTTAGGTTATTATATATTGTACTTCGAGCAAATCCTTCCTTATCAAAATGATTTACGATTCTTTTTTTTTAATATTAGGTTTATTTACAAAAAACACTTTTAGTCGCTTTCGAAAAGATTCTCGTTCAGCTGCATTTAACCTCATTTTAAATAATTATGTTTCAAATAATAAAGTTTATATTTTATAGAACGTTTATGCCTACGCATAAAACCACAAAAACTAATTATTATGCTCAAATAATGAAATTAGGATTTGTCCGATAACTTCCGCATCACCCGTTATGGTCTATCAAAAAATATTTTGTTGCGTCTAACTGTAAATGAACAAAAAATATTAATATAAGACATGGGAAACCGCCCCATTTTGACCCTTAAACATCAGACAGGTCCCAAATATTATAGAAAAAAAATTTCTTCAAAAGTATGTCATGTTGGGTCTCAAATGAAGCGAAATTTTATAAAAATTTCAAAATAATTATCATGATTTATAAAAACATCTCTAAAAAAAATTAACTTAAAAACACCGTGAAAAAATTTTTTTTAATAATGTTAAAAAATCTAAATACAAAATAATTATTATTTTTGAAATTTTTATAAAATTTCGCTTCATTTGAGACCCAACATGACATACTTTTGAAGAAATTTTTTTTCTATAATATTAGTGACCTGTCTGATATTTAAGGGTCAAAATGGGGCACTTCCAGTAAAGCATTTTTATTTTTTACAAGTGCTTCTGGTTTTCTACATGGATTGGCAAATAAATATGGTCTGTTATAATGAAATTCACAATTTTGTTTATTTTCACCCCAGCCTAATGCTCATAGTTAAAGACGACAAAACATAGCAAGACAAGTTTTAAAAAAACTTCCTGGCTCAACAATTTTATTATGAGAACAAAAATAAACCTGTCAATTATGAATACAAATATATTCGACGAGGAAATTTTATGTTCAAGTTTTTTGTGTGGCAAGCGGTTTGCAGCAGTGGCATAAAGTTCTCTTGTCACCAAGAAAACCTTGATTCCTGATCTTTACATCGAAGAATACTTTTTAAAAAGCTTGAATGCTGATGTCACTTTTGACCCGGTCTAGCTGATTTTAACTATTCTAAGAAGATTCTCATTAATGTAAAAATATTAATTGGGAAATTGTTTCTAAAGATGCAAATCCTCCCAGTTATCCAGAAGAGCGCAAAATATGTAAAGAGCGCAAAATATGCTTCAAATGCTCAGTTGATTGAATTTATTGTTTTATTAATTGACCATTTCAATTATCAATTCAAAGCAATTAGAGACTCCTATGTTGATGATGATGATTCCTATATGTTCTTTAACATGATTAACTATAGTTCCATTCGATGACAATTCCAATTCTAAACTTTTATGAAGCTGTGATTTTACAAGTTTACAACTGAAGAACTTTTAACTTTACTTCATCTTTCAATTATTTCATAGCTTTATTTGAAAATGCAAGTACATACATACATAAATACAAGTCCTGCTATTCGCAGCGTAAACAGGTATTTACATTTGCAATTATTGCAATTTATGATTTCGAATAACTCTTACAGACTGAATTTGCGGATTCTAAATGCGGTCTGATATGCACTGTGTATAGTTTTTAATTGATCGTTTTACCAATTTCGACTATGAAAATTCAGTTGATCTACTTACGGATGTCGAAATGCTAGAGGCATGGCACGAAATCTAATCAAAAAATCTATACTCAATTTTCAAAATATAAATAATAATAGTGGTTAAATATATACAATGTTGAAATAAATTATTCTTTCAAAATAACAAATATAGAATGAAACGCCAATGAGTTGGATTTGTTTTATAAAACACTTTTATCAAAAAACATCTGAAAGATGGAATTGTAAGATTTAGCTAACAAATTTTTAACTAATATAGACCAAATTTGTATTAGATTTTTAATCTGCAAAAAAAAGCAATGTTTCTTAATAAGTTTTTGCCTAACATATGTTGTTTTAAGTTTAAGTTTAAAAAATGGTCATAGCGACGCGCATAGCAATGGAGAGAACTTCTGTTTCAAGTATAGGTTAAGATTTATATTCTATTTGCTACCTAATATTCTGCTTCTTATATGTAGACATAGCCAATTTATATTGCTTCTAAATTACAATTATATCAAGTTATCATTGCTTATCAATATAACAACATAAGCAAAAATATGAAAAAGCTCTTGTGGATGCATTTGAAACGACTTAAATATTATTATTGATGTAAGTCAGTTATTTAACTTCATGAAAAACTTAAAATGAAACCAGGACGCTTAAAGTTAGCTGGTTACAGACTTATAAACAAGAAGTTAATAAATTTAGGGCGAGTGAAAGTCTTAAGATTAACGAAGGTTTTATGATTTCAACACTTATCAAAGAGCGATAAGAAAAAAAAAAATGCATACTATGAACCTGGTAGCTTTTAAAATAATGTTTCAAAAAGTCATATTTTTCTAACTTTTTGTGATATTTTAAAGAATAAACTTAGAAAAATATGACTTTTTGTTTTGTTTTGCGTTTCAGGCACGCCGTAAAAAAAATCTCAACAACTATAAATGCTATCATGATGAAATTTTTAGGGATAGTTTATCTTATCATTATTAATGATATTAGGTGGAGTAGAATTTCTAATTAAACTTTAGATTTTGAGTTATCGAGTTTTTTGTATCTTTTTTTTAGCTTTTTTTTTATTAATCAATTTGTTTTTACTTTTTTACAAAAAAACTTGTTAAAAAATCGGCTTCCTTCATATCACAATTTTACATAGTGAAAACAGTTTTGCGAACTCCATCCTTTACTTATTTTTACTCTATCAATCTTCCTTATTTTTTTTACAACGTAAACCCAGTTTTTTTGGTATTTCTAGTTAATTTTACTCGTTACCATAGCAAAGAGCTACCATTTTACATTTATATTTCTTTAATCTAAATGTTTTTTTTGTTTTTTTTTAAACTTTTATTTCGCTGATTAAACAATATTACAATTTTTCATATAAAATAAATAACATCGCAGACATAAAAAACCTTTATAAAAAACGTTTTTAATCTTTTTTTAATTATAATATATATATACTGTTATAATCAGTCAGGGACTCAAAGAGGGTAAGGATGATGCGTTTATCATCACAACCTTTTCATAGAGCCCCTTTAGTCACTCATTGAAATAAAAATAAAAAAACACTTTAATTTTTAAAGAAAAATAAAAAATTTAATAAAGCAAAACTCATTTCTTTTTTTTTTTAGTGTAAAAAATTGAAAACAAAAAAAAAATTAAAACACATAAGAAGAAGAAAAAAAGAAAAAATAAATAAAAAGAAAATCTACAAAAAATCTGAAAACAAATACTGTAAACTATAATATATATGTCAGGAATTAAGGAGATGCATTTTAGTTTGTTGTTTAAACGATGAAATGCTTTTTAGGTCTTTAATATTTTTTTTTGGAAACGATTCCATATTGATGGACCACGGTTTGTAATTAGAAAACTTGACTGCTGTGATTTAATTTTTCCTAGTTGATAGCGTTCCTGGTATTTGAACGCAGATTATATTTTTCAGAAAATGGTATCAGGAAGTTATCTGAAAAAACGCTTGGTAGAAGATTGTTTTTATACTTATACATAAAAATTAATATCTGTAATGTGTTAAGTTTCTCAATATCTAGAACCATCATGCTTTTCATCACTGGGACCAGGTTTACTAACCTATTTAAATAATTAATTGCTTTGCATGCATGGTTTTGCAGACTTTGCAATTTTCGCAATTTGGCTTTATGGGTGCTGGCCCATACAGTATTTGCGTACAAAAGCTGACTATGTACAAGAATAAAGTAAAGCATATTACGTGATTTACTATCGAGAAAAGGTCTTGACTTATACAAAACACCTATAACAGAGGACACCTTTGTTTCAAGAAGACCAATATGGTTTCTCCATGACAAATTTTCATCAAAAAAAACTCCCAAAAATTTTGTGTATTTTTCACGTTTAATTTGATTTGAAATGTCAATACAATATTTACTGTCTGGATTAAGAAAAAGTTAGTTTTTAAGCGTTGCTTTAGAATTTAAAGGTAGTATATATATATATATATATATATATATATATATATATATATATATATATATATATATATATATATATATATATATATATATATATATATATATATAATTCTGACTTTTTTAGTTTTGAGATGTTTTTTGTTAACTAAAAGTAAAAATTATAAACGGGGTGGTCGTAATAAGCGGGTGGGTGGGTGGGGAAAAAATCTAAAATTAAGAGACGTCTCCTTCCGTGAATTTTAAGGAGCAACTGCCCTCAAATTTTAAAACAACGCATACAAACTAACTTTTTCTTAATCCAAACAGTAAATATTATACTGTCATTAGAAATAAAAATACAAATGTAAAATAGTAACTCGTTGCTATGGTAACAAATAAAAAATATATGCACATCTATATACATACCTTCCACCCTCCCCTCCCTCAACCTCCCCCCACCCTCCCCGTTTATTAACCCCACCCCTCCTCCATCTCGTATTAGACAGTCGAGAGTACTTGAACCTATGAAAATGATTGTAGTTAACTATTACTAACTGCTTTCAAAAGTAGGGTTTAAGGAAGTAGTATCAAAAATAGTAGCTCGTTGCTATGTAGTATTGGAAGTAGTATCAGACAAATATGATGACTTTTTTTCTGCATTAAAAAGTTCAATCAATCAGTTTCGGCAACGTGATGAGTGTCACGTTGTTTTACTTACGAAAACATGTTAACGTTTGACGATAATGCTTTGGTTTTGGGAAGAGTAATAACAGATAAGGAAATTTTTCAAGATATTATTAAGATAGTAAAGAAAAAAAAAATGATACTGAAAAATGCTGATAAAATGCTGACTAAACAAATGACTGAAGAAGTTTGCAAAGCTCTTGTCAACTTTTTGGTATTTAAACAGAGTAGTGAAATTGGAGGAGCAGCTGGAGATGGTTCAAAGCAGTTTAAAAACTAGCCACGCTATGTGGAATGAAATGTGAATGATAAAAACATTATTTTTGGTCTTTTTTCGTATATAGCATCTATGCTGTACTACATTTGACATTATTATTTTTGTTGTTTTTGTTGTTGTCAATTCAATTTAATAACAGAATTTTATTTCTCAAGATTAATTTTGTTCGCATAGCAACAGAAAGGTAAATAGATTAAATCACCATATTGGCTAAAACAACAAAAAAAGATGTAATTTAAACAGGGGTGGATCTAGGGGGTATTCTGCGATGCCCAGGATTTACCCATAATATTTTTGTAAATTATAACAAAATTCTCGTGTTAACTTGAAAAAAATTAAACTAAACTCATATACAAATACATATATATAGATATAAGTGAGAAAAATATCTATGGCTTTAATGCTTTGAGGAATTTAAGCAAAACAAAACAAAAAATAACTCTTCTCCGTTATGCTTAAAAACCGCTTTGATTAGTGATCGACCGAAACCTGTTTCGGTATCGGTTTCGGCCGTAATTTTAATTTAAACCGAAGTTTTGGTTTTGGTGTTTTTTATAAATTCGGTAAAAACTGAAATTTTGGTTAAAAACATACTGAAAACCGATATTTATCTAATTTAGAAAAACAGTTATTTTTTAGAGTTTTCGCAAAATATTTTGAGAATTTTCACAAAAATATTGAGAATTTTCACAAAATACCCCGAAAAATTCTTGTTTTGCGGAGAAAAAATTGCCAGTTGTTAAGGTAGCTCTATAGCAACGCCCCATAGCAACGATGGTTTCCTGTCTTTCTAGTGAACTATATTAAATTTTCAGTACTGAATTTTTATTAACTTATATTATATAATTTTTATTAACTTATATCGTCGACTTATGTATTAAGTCTAAATTTGGGATACACGTGTAATTAATTTTAACATAATACGACTATAAAAAAACAAAAAGTGCAAAATTGCATTTTAAATAAATTTTTTTAATAAAATAAATTTTAACTAGGTAAGCTCTCTTATCAAACCTTTATTCCGACGGTCTCCTTTCAGTCCACAAACATGAAAAAGATTATTCTTTCATGTCAAGACAACCTGTCCAAATCCAAACCCTCAGTTGATGCATGCACACTCACTGTGTCTATGGCTATATAAATCAGTCGTTGTATGTACACTGTAATGCCTACCCCTATATTTCCCAATTTGCCTATCCCCTAAAAATTCCGGTTTTCGGACGTCAAGAATGCTCAACGTCGGAATAGGGGTTTGAAAAGAGAGACTACCTTTTAACTAGCCGAAGTTTCGGTATCGGTTTTGGTAAAATATTTGCCAAAATTTCAGTTTCGGCACCAAAAAAAAAATTTAAAAGTTTAAATAACTGTTATGTTATAGTTTAAATACTGTTTAAATGTTTTTTCTTCCTTTCTACAAATCAAGTAGTCATTTTTTTTTTTTTTTTTTTTTTTTTCATAAGCAATAGGATAGTAAAAAATTTGAGTACCCGAAAATTGGATAGTACCAAATTTGAGTACCCGAAATTTCGGTTTCGGTCGATCACTAGCATTCATTTTTTAAAGTAAACGGAACCGAGAGAACCCTTTTAATGTAACGTTTAAAGAGTGGTTTTGTTTTGTTTACCGTAAATAAAACCAAAAAAATCCCAATTATCTCACAGGATTTATTTGATCTGATTTTACGGTAAACAGGAAAAAAATTTTGCAGGATCGTTTGATCAAAAGAGTTCTCTCGGTTCCGTTTATACATAAAAATGAATCCTTAAATATTCTAAATAAAGCCTTTGTTATTTGCATAAAGCCTTAATTATTTGAATAAAGACTTAATTATTCAAATGAAATTTATGGAATATAGTTAAAATACTTACCATAGCGCTTACGGTAATTCTGATTAATTTTAGTTTATTTTCTTTTGCAATTATGGGCTCATTAGTATCAAATGCCATTAAAACCAACCACTTGCCTAATATTAACTCATACAAGACAAAGCTTCATAAATAATCTTAAGTGTTTAATAAACCTTTCCTTTTCTGTATAAGAAACTACGAAATGGAAGCTTTCATTCCAGTGCAAAAAGAAAATGAAGACTATATTGCTTTAAAGAATGAGTTCAAATACGTTTGCTTTGTTTTAGTTTATTTCCAAAATAATTTTTCTAGATCCAACAATAAAAACTTTTTATTGTTGGATCTAGTTAGCAAAGTATTAATTCCTAACTCACCTTTTGTTTTTCTTGCTTCTGGTTGAGAAAGAAAAACAATCATTTTTACATGAATGGCTACTTAAATATTTGTGGTTAGCTTATTCACAGATTAACATGGAGCATACTGTCTTCCATGTACACTGTTTAGTAGTAATATTCAAAGCAATATATCAATAATCAACTTAATTCGAAAACCTTTTACAATATGGGGTAATGCAACTCGCGTTTATACAAATCACAATGATAACTGTCGACTTGCCAAATGTCTATGCATTGTCTTAATATGTTGCAATCTAGATCTAATTCAAAACAAAATCTTATTGAAGCTGACATTGGTAGTATAAGAAAGAAAATTATTTTATGTAATCGAAATGAATTAATTCCAATCATAAAAAAAATTATTTTTCTTGGTCTGAATGATATTGCTTTTCGAGGTCATTGTGATAACAGTAAATATCATCCAGAGATTGGAGAAATATGTAAAGACAATATTGGTATTGGTAATTTTGTAGAACTTTTAAATTTTTGTATTGAAGCTGAAGATAAAGTTCTTGAGCGACATATTCGTTCTGCTCCTAAAAGTGCAACATATATATCTAAAACTTCTCAAAACCAGCTTATCAAATGCTGTGGAAAATTGAAGAAGTTCTGATTAACAAAATTAAACGGTCAGCCTATTTTTATATATTGTGCGATAAAGCCACTGATTGCTCTAATGTTAAACAGCTACCTCTTGTAATAAGATATAGTGACTGTGGTAACAGCGTTTGCAAAGACTTTCTGCGATTTATTAAATGCAAATCTGGTATAACTGGTCTTAGTCTTGCCCAAAACATAGTTTCTGTGACTGATGATCTTGGTCTTGATATCCAAAAATGTAGAGGTTAAGGATATGATGGTGCAGGAGCAATGTCTAGAAAATTAAGAAGTGTATTATCTAGAATCAAATTTATAAACTCAAAGGCACTTTTTGTTCACTGTGCGTGCCATAAACTTAATTTAGTTGTTAGTAAATCATGCAATGTTCAGAGTGTCAGAAAACTTCTTGATCAAATCAAAGATATATCTTACTTTTTTAACTCATCTCCTAAACTGTCTTAAAAAGTTTATTATTCCAGGTCCAGCAAAATTGATTGATACATTTAGAACTAGATGGATTCAGAAACTTAGAGGTCTAAATGTTTTTTTGACAACTATATTTCAGTTTTTAATTCAATGTAAGAAATGACATGCATTGAAGGTAAGAACTATAATATTGATACATCTTCCAAAGCTTTAAGTTTTTTAAATCTCATGACAAATTTTTCCTTTATTGTTTGGTTTTTACGAAACAAATAATGGACTACTTCTATGTCATCACTGTTGTCTGACAAACTAAAACGTTCAATATATCACAACAGTCTAATGAAATTAAGTGTTTTAAAACACAAATTATGGAGTCTATCATACTGATTGGTACTCAATTGCTCTTGATCTAGCTAAGACTCTTGATGTTCCAGATGTGAAACTAAAATTGGGTGGCAGACAAATATGGGGCTATCCAAATATTAGGTACGCACCGAGGAGGAAGGAGTGTTCTAAGTTGAGTATTTTGCATACAAGTGCTATGGAGGAAGGAAGGAAGGTGGGAACCAAAATGTACTAGGTACAACAGGGGGAGTGGAGGGGGTCAAAATATGGAAATTTTTGCGTACGTAATATATGGATGGCCCGTATATAGAGATAATTATCCCTCAAACACTATTTCAGATTATTATAAACATTGCACTACATCTCCTCTTATAGATCATTTAATTAATAAATTAAAAGATAGATTTAATGATGGTGAGATGATTGTTTACAAAGTTTTATCTGGTATTCCTGCAACTGTTGTCAAAAAAAATAAAGAAATTTTGTGGAAGATAAATTTTTTTGAGTTTTTGCATTTTTATGTAACAGATATGTCTCATCCTACATCAATTCATGCATAATTAGATTTGGGGAAAACATTTTGGAATAGCCAATCTGTAGTCCCATCAACTGTTACAGAGACTTTTAAAACTATTGGTATGAGGGGTTTTCCAAATTTAAGGGAAGGTTTTTTGATAATGGAAACAATACCTACTACTACATGTGAATGTGAGCGTAGCATTTCTATTATACGCAGGCTAAAAATTTATACACATAGCATAGCAGAATCAATATTTAATTCTTTAACTTTGATGTCTATTCATCAAAAAATAGTTTCTAATATTGAAAGGGTTTTAAATATATTTTCTGTTTCAGGGGAACGGCGCTTAGAACTGGTTTTTACCTAATTTCTATACATATATATATATATATATATATATATATATATATATATATATATATATATATATATATATATATATATATATATATATATATATATATATACACATACATACATACATAAATACATACATATATGTATGTATGTATGTATGTATGTATGTATGTATGTATGTATGTATGTATGTATGTATGTATGTATGTATGTATGTATGTATGTATGTATATCAGGCAACCAAAAAAGTTCGTGCGGTTTTGCAGATCTTTAAATAAATACACATAAACATAGTTTAAATAAAGTTTATTCTGAAAGGTTTGAGTTTATTCTCCTTCAGCAAGAATAATTTTCTCCCATCGTGAAACAAGTTGGTATATTCCATTTTTATAAAAGTCTTGAGTTTGGTAGCTAAAAAATTGAATTAATTCATTTTCGAGATCTTCTCTATTTCGAAACTGTCGATTTCTCATATGATTATCCAGGGCCAAAAACAGGTGATAGTCGCTTGGCGCAAGGTTTAGTGAATACGGAGGGTGAGGTAGAATCTCCGATTGTAAACGTGCTAGAGTTTCCCGCGTGATTTTTGCGGTGTGCGGTCTGGCGTTGTCCTGGTGGAATACAACACCTTTTCTGTTTGCCAAAGCTGCTTGTTTTTGGTGAAGAGCAACCAAAACTCTGTCCAATTGGGCTGAGTATATCTCAGCAGTAATGGTTTGTCCACTTGGTAGCAACTCATAGTGAACTATACCTGCTGTAGTCCACCATACACACGGTAAAACCTTTTGTTGGTGAATGCTTGGTTTAGGAGTCATCGGTACTGGATCGTTACTGGCTAGCCAATGATATGTTCGTTTTTTGTTGCAGTACATAATCCATTTTTCGTTGCACGTCAACATCCGGTCAAAAAATGGCACTAAATTGTGGTGGGAAAGCAACGAAGAAAAATGGTACCCATTTGGTACCCATTTGCTCAACTTCCAACGTTTTCCAAATTGGTGCAAATGTAAACGAATAGTTTCATCACTCACATTAAATCTTAAGGCAAGGTCCTAACATGTTTGACTGGAGTCCTGCTCGATTGCCAGCTTGATAACCTCGTTGTCTACGATGGATGGTCTTCCAGATCTTCTGCAGCTTTGGTTCCAAGTTTGAACTCATAAAGTAAACAGGCGCGAATTATCGCATCTGACACAGCCATACTCCACTTAAGACTTTTAAATTTAAAACGCACTAATAAAACTTATGAAACACACTGATTGATTCTCCTTAAAACAAGCTTTAATTTATATGCAAAATCATCCCCCCACCACAACCAGTTTTCTTAATACATTTCTTAGAAATAGGCAATTAGGATAAACCGCACAAACTTTTTTGGTTGCCTGATATATATATATATATATATATATATATATATATATATATATATATATATATATATTTATATATATTACTACTATTATACTATCTTATATTTTTGTGTAAAATAAAAAAAATAGTAACCCTGAAATTGAGGGCTAACCTAAGGCAACAAGACTAATACTTTAGATAAATTATCACATATTATCAGGTTAGAATTATTTTTCAAATTAGTTTAAACAATATTTATTATGTTAATATTATTTTAATATTAATTCAATATTTATTATGTTAATATTATTTTAATATTAATAATATTATGTTAATATTATTTTGTGCTATCTCCATTTTTTAGTAAAAACAATTTAAAAGTTTTGCGAAAAGCAAATGAATTATAACAAATTACTTTTAACTTAGGGATTTAAACGCAAATCTAAAACACATCGTTGGAAAACTTAAATGAATGGGATGATATAATTAGCTTTCTTATTGCTACTTAGACAGAATTCAACTGATATTGCTTCTGGAAGGATGGGCAGCTTTATAGCATATAACAACAAGAGCTATATTATTTAAAGAATATCATTTCTATCTAAAAAGATTTATTGAAAATAAGCAAACAAAGTTTTTAATACAAATAACATGTTAATAACAGTTTGAATGAACCTTATACAACTTATACAACTTATAAAACTGAATGTTACATAACATAACTAAAGTATATAAATAAAACAATAAAAATGAAATTTGTTTCCGGATGAAGAGTTGAAAAAAAACTACTGAAATAAGGTTTTATAGAAACAAACATCTACAGTTGGCATGTATGGGTACATAGAAACAATGTCTTTTACTTTCTCACTAGAAATTTCAATATTATGTCGAAAACAAGATGCCAATGTAATTGATAGTTCTTCAAGATTACTTCCTGATCCTCCAGTGTTTTTTGGCTTAGACAGCTGTGCCTCTTTAAAAATATCTGTAAAACGATTCTTGAAATACACATGACCAGGAGCATTAGACCTATATACAAGTGTTTTGATATTAAAGTATGGAACCTTTTTGTAGTTCATAAGACAGGCAACTTTTGAGAAATTTTTGATGTCCTTTTTTTGCATTTAGTATACAAAAAATGGTTTCGTTGGTTAACATTTAACATTGCTTTTACCTACTCGGGAGGGCTGAATATTTCTGCCGAATTTAATGAGTTCTCAATCTGACTATGTATATTATCACATTCTTGAATGGAGCTATACCCTGGCTCACAATACTTTTGTTCAATGATTTCAATATTTGGATGATCAATAAAAACTCACGCAATGCAGCTGACATATGACTGTTTCTATTTTGTGGAACACAAGAATCAAACCAAAGTAAAAACTTGTCAATATTAGGAAGATCCTTGTAAACTTAATTTAGCATACATATCACAGCACTAGCAATATCGTTACCAGAACGGCCAGACATACCTTCATGCCATAATACACAATATGCTCTTTTGTTCAGCAAAGAAAAACCTGTTAAGTTATAACAACTGAGCTTTCTTTTATAAAAGAAATTTCCCACGTTACTTTTTGGCAAGCTCAAGACATTTTGTGGATCAATACCAACTATGGTTGTGGTAGGGGAGTTCAACTTTCGATCCTTATCTCTCACGGAGTATTGTTTGCAGGAAATGCTTCAACAATAATGTGACTCAACTCGTGGAAACAAGTTAATATGGTTTTCTATACTCTGTTTAGTCATTTCAAGAACTTTTTTTTACAATGTTTCCCCCATTTTGTAGGGGCAGGAATACCAGTTTCAAGCTTATTTTCATGATAGCATGATATTTGCCTGCTGCTGATGTCTAGTAAACATATAGACAAATAAAACATCTTACATACACAATGTTTGACATTATCAACAAAGAAATTGTAAAAATAAGTATATTTTCTTCTTGATTTGCATACTTTGTTGGTCTGAGTCATTTTTTTTATCTAATCGTTCAGTAGTTTTACTACTAAACGATTAGATAAAATATATATATATATTTATAACAACAAATATAAATGTATTCTATAAAATAAAGTGCTCGATGTTCTTAAAAGAACAGAGCAATAATAAATTATTAGAAATCACTTATTAATTTCAATTTTTTACACAATGTTTCGTCAATAAAAAATATATATATACATATATATATATATATATATATATATATATATATATATATATATATATATATATATATATATATATATATATATATATATATATATATATATATATATATATATATATATATATATATATATATATATATATATATATATATATATATATATATACTTTTACTAATTTATTATTGCTCTGTTCTTTAAAAACATTGAGTTCTCTGTTTGTAGAATACACTAACATAATTTATGTATATATATATATATATATATATATATATATATATATATATATATATATATATATATATATATATATATATATATATATATATATATATATATATTATTAGAACCTCACGGATTCTGTTATATATGTGACATACACGCACTTGTGTATATGTCAAATATACAGTAGAATCCGTGAGGTTCTAATAAGATAATAACACATTTCCTACTAAAATAATGTGCTGAATTTTTATTAATAACTAAAAAAAGCCGATTAGCACTAGAATATATAAGAAAATACCTGTATTTTGGTTTATTACTCCAAGACATACATTAATATTTTCCGCCATTCTAAAATTTTAAAGCGGAAATAAACGCGAACGTATTATTTAATGCGATTTATAAACAATTTTATTGGTTGTTGGAAATAGAACAAAATAATATTAATAACTATCGCTATTTTGCACATAAAACAATCGGTTACACCTAATTTGACATTATTTAGTTGTTGTTTTCAATTTTAAAAGTATTACAACTAGAAAGAAAATATAACAAAAAAAGAGAAAAAGGTATAAACTCATTTTTTTCAAATTTGGAGATAGAACAAAATAATTCTAACCTGACGATATGCCCATCAAGAAAAGGAAAGAATCCAGAAATGAAGGGCTAACCTAAGGCAACATGACAATTACAGATGAAGTGCCAAGTCCTATGGCTTACCTTCTCGTTGGTGCACTTTGTTAAGTGAGTTAGAAAAGTATTAAATGTCTAATTTATGAACAGAAAAGTCAGGGCAACATTTGCGATAAGTTCATTTTAGATAAGTAATTGAAAACAATAAGTACTCTCGCGTGATTAATACACGTTTATTAATTATCGGAAATTTCTTTTTATTCACCCGGTCTATTAGGCCGGGTGAATATAAAAAGCAACTGCTTTTACTCAGTAATTGGTCAGCTTAACATGAATAAAAACTTAACCAACTTTGTTCAAACTTTTATTCACGTAAAGCTGAACAATTACTCAGCGTTTTTGAGTAAATTACTTAGCTTTACGTGAATAAAAATCTGAGCAAGTTTGCTTAAATTTTTACTCACGTAAAGCTGAACAATTACTCTAAAAACGCTGAATAAAAGCAATTGCTTTATTTATTCCAATATATATGTTTGTTATCATAATAAGACTTACAATAAGTAAAAATTAATAAACGGGGGGTGATAATTAATTTTAAGTTATTATCCACTTGATAATAAGTTAAAATTAATTAAAACTTTTTTATAAGTCTTATTAGACCGGGTGATTAAAAAAGCAATTGAATAAAATATAATAATAATAAATATATATATAAGCCCCTGAGATGCATAATGGTATAAGTCACTCATATCTAGTTTTGAGAAGTCTGACTAATATCACTATGGCTGTAAACAAAAACAGCTGTTTAGTGAGAAGCATAACAAAAAACAGTTCCAGCATCATTATCGATATCATTAGACTTATACCACTCTGCCATGTAATATAATAAGCAAAGTGACTTATACCGCTATGCATCTCATGGGCTCATATATGGGAATAAAATAAACCAATTGCTTTTTGTTGCAACAAAAAGCTCAAAACTAAAATAAAAAATCAGTGTAAACCGGCCTTAAATATTAGAAAATTTTTATTATCAGTCGATAAGAATAAAAAAATTTAGTATAATCAGGCTTTAAAAACTTTCGATCTAATAATTTAATTTTAATAAAAAGTTAATTTTGAAAAATCTCGTTAATCTCGATTTGTTAAAAAATTAATTTTTTTTATCTCTCGCCATAGTATAAAATTAGAAGCATATTGAATATTTTTGATATTGTGATAAAACAGTTGTTAAATAATGAGTTTTTTGACCAAAAGTTACACTAGAGTCAAATTGTTTTATGCGTGTTCTGTAAAAAATTCTTAAGACCACCCCCTTCCCTAATAATTAAACCTTGACTAAAATTCCCACCACTCTTTTTTTAATCCCCTTTCCCCCTCCTTTGTATTAAGCACGCAAGAGTAAAAAATAAACAGTCTTTTTAAACCGCTGGTAAAACACAATTACGGCTATCTCTTTATCCCTCTTCCCTTCCTCCCTCTTCAGGTGGGATAGGGTTACATTAGAAAATAGGCATTACCCATAAAAAATCCATAAAAAGTTTTATATTGACTAAGTTTTTCTGACTTGTCAAAAAAAAAAAAAAAGAACATGAAAAAATATCTGCAAAAATAGAAAATTATAAAAGGGAGATTGAGAAAACAAATATTTAGAGAATTATATATTGAGAGAAAATGGCTGCGAAAACACATGGAAAAAAAAGCCACGCGAGAAAAACTGAAAAATTAAAATGAGTGGGAAAGAAATTGAACTTATCTTCCAAAGCTTTTATAATTGAAAAAATGTTGTTTTGAGAAATTTTTGATTTACTAACACCGCAACCCACATTTTGTTAAAATGGGTTATTATCTTTGCGATAATAAGTTTATTATATTCAAACTTCAAGAAAAATAAATTTGTTGTCAAACCAAGTGAAAATAAATTTTATTGTTAGAATCTGTTTTCAAGAAAAGTTTTATGGTTTTATTGTTTTGGCTTTTTTCAATATAATTGCAAAACTACATTTTCATCTTCTTATTTAGTACGCGTAACTTGATTTAAAAAAATTACACTGAAAGTTTTTCGTTGATCGCACAAATAAAAAAAGCATATTACATTGAAATACGGCAATCTATTAACTGCGTAAATAACTATACAAAACACAATACAAAAATTTAATGAATTTGATAATTGGTTTCTTTGGTGATTTTCGCTATCTTTACTTAAATAATGTAAGTATATAAAAAGTCCGTAGTGAACTAAAAAACTTCGTTGATTGATTTTTGACGAGGCTTTTAGTTTTTTATACTTGTGTTTTGTTTTTTAAATTCATATAAACGCTGTTTTTGTTTAATTAATTTTGCATTACCTCCGTTTTCTATTACTGAAACTAACCATTAATTTACCGTTAGAAAGTTAACAACATTTTTTTGAACTTTCTTTTAAAACTATTTTTAAATAACTACTATATAAAACCATTTTAGAATAGAAATTGAAAGCAAAATTTAAAATGGATAATGAAATTGAAAAAGACAAGTTCAAATCAACAGTAAATGATTTAGAAAATAATTATGACGATCATCTAAATGAAATACTTCCAAATCTCCACCGAGGTGACATTGCATCATCCAATCGTACGCTTGGGTTAATAGACTCTGTAATGGCTACTTCTGCGACATTTCTTATTATACCTATAAGAAATTTGAAAAAATTGAATGATGGTGAAGATTTAAGTGATTTTTTTTATGAAAATCGATTGGAATTTGTAATGTTTTTCTTGGGCTTTGCAGTGGTATTGACAATATGGGAAAATATTAATATTCGAGCCATGGTAATCAAGCGTGTAGATGATCTGTTTTTGTTTTTCATTTGCTTGGAGATGTTAGCCACCACTGTTCTACCGTTTTCAATAGCTTTGCAAGGTCATTATCCTAGTGAAGTTTCCTCCATTTTACTTACCTGCTTTATTATAGGATTTATGAATGTAAACGACATTATTTTAAGTATCTACGCAATGAAAACACCTAGAGTTTTGCACGTCATGATGCAAAAGTGGACCAAACCTCATTTGAACAGGTTTAAAAACTGTTTCATAGTTAAACCTGTTATTAGTTTGATGTTAGTATCTCTTAGTGCTTGTTTTTGCGTTCTAAACTACGCTGTGTCTTGGTTTATTCTTTCCTTACTTATTATGATGCCAGTAATCAATAAATGTTACTATTTTATTCGGAGAAGAATAATGAAACCAACTGATTTAGAATGCTGTCGTTTTTATTACTGTTTTACAAAAGGTAACATTTCAAAAGAGCGTATTGAAACAATGAGCGACGCGGCAGTAGCAATAATTGCATGTATTTTGATCTTAGATATAACAGTTGAAGATTTCCCCTTTAAAGAAAAAGTTTATCAATTTGGACTAAACTATGAGTTAAACAAAATGCATCGTAAATTTTTGACATTTTTGGCCACATTCTCAATGGTTTTATCACTTTGGTTCGTCAATCATACTATATTTCATTTATACAAATCGGTAAATGCAATCATTTTTTACTTGCAGAAAACACTTTTAGCATTTGCATGTCTCTGTCCTTTAGCTGGCAATTTAGTTTTGAAGCTATCTACGGCAGGCAATAAGAACTCCAATCACGCTATACGAGCTTCTGCTCTAATAATTTTTTTTTCAAGCTCAGCGAACTTATTAATCTTGTTATACGGCTTGTTTTTTGGAAAGAGATATTTGCATTCTTGGGCAGTATTTGGATGCTTTAAAGTTAACGCGCGGCAGCATTTGTATACTATACTTAAAGCATTTAATTTACCATTTTGGTCTTTACTATGCGTTCTGGGAACTCTCGGGTCACCGAATATAGCTCTTTATTCTATGTACGCATGTTATACTGGCTCCGTTATTACAACTTTTTCATCAAAGTTGCTTTTTATGAATAATTTTGGTAAAAAATCGTATGCTCACGAGCTTCAAAATTTTGATACTGATTGCACGGAACCAAACAAAATTGACCAGAGAGACTAACTAATTACACAAAAACCATAAAGTACTTAATTATCCATAAAAATATTTTAATTAAATTTTTTCATTTTATCTTATTTTTCATTTTATGCAATAAAATTTTACGCAATGATTAATTGATACGGGTATTTAACTTAAGAAAATTAGCAATAGGTGACACTAATTCGTACTCCCAGTCTAAATTTTCATTAATTTTTTTAAATTACCCAAATTTTAAATATCTAAAATTAGAATGTTATTTTTTATTTTTAATATTTTCTAAAGTTATAGCTAATATAGTTAATATACATAAAAAATGTCAGTTTTTTATTTTAGCATTTTTTATTATATTAATAATGGTATTTTAGCATGATAGCATGAATGATGCGGTAACCAAGAAAAATAATAGTACAGCCTCAATTAAATATTATATTGCAGATATTCAAATCGGAATTTGTATATTTAAACTGTGTACGCACTGCTGTCATAAAAAACTAACCGTAGTTGTTGATTACCAGTGAAAGATTCAGTGGAATATGGGGGATATGTACCCCCCCCCTTACCCAACAGAATCTAAAAGTTCTAAAATTTCATAGAATTGGAGGACCTTTTCGGAATTTTTTTCGGAGACGCAAATGTAATACAAAATACAAAAATGTAATACAAAATACAAAAATATTTCAACATCTCTCCCCCCTCTTCCCACTCTAAGAAAAATTTCTGGGTCCGTCACCGGAAAGTTTTGTGGACTAAAAAACTAAGAAACTTTTGTGAAGTCAAATGGAGCTCAAAAAAAATTAAGAAAAGAAGGTGAAGCATTCACACTCAATTCACCAAAAATTCCTGGATCCGTGTTGATTACCAGTTATTTTTAAAACTTTGTCGTGGGTGTGTGGTTGTGTTGTGTGCTTTGATCTTTGTTTTTTTATTTATTAAATATAAGATCACATTAATTTTAAATTAAAATAGATAAGCAATATTTAACGTATATAAATCAACTTCATATTCATTAAGAATAATTTTATGATTAATTTAAACTTGATGAACCAGAGCAATTAGCTTTTGAAAATTTTATTATAGATTATTATATTATATATTTTATTATAAATTTTATTATTTTATTGATGATTCGTTTAGAAGTTTCGAATCATATGTTGAACTTTGCGACTTGAACATCAACGAGAATGATGAACTTTTAAGAAACTCTTTTAAGAACTCGTTTTGGATTTCAATATATATTCATTCATTCATATATTCATTCATTCATATATTTCAAAAAATATATTCATTAAACGTACAAAGATTTTCAAAAATCAAAACAGATGTAAAAAGTTAATGATTATCTTTCACACACCAAATGGTGAATGTTACAACCGCGAATGGTCGATATACTTGCTTGCAAAAGAAAAAAATTTCATCTTCTATGTAAAGTTCATTTTACATAGAAGATGAAAATTTTTCATCTTCTATGTAAAATGAACTTTACATAGAAGATAAAAATTTCTTCTATGTAAAATGAACTTTACATAGAACTTCACATTTAAAAGAAATCTTGAAAGTAAATAAGAACAACAGTATTGAAGAATGGTTACGTAATTTCTGTGATTTGTAATTAAGTTGGAAAAAATATATTAGTAAAAGTTTTAGGTTAAATTCTAGCTAATGAGTTATTTAGAGAACAAAACCATGGAAACTTTCTTAAACTACTGTAAGATTGGGTGGCTTTAACCCATTTTGAACTTTATTGTCTATTGCATGAAAGCCACAAAAGTTATTTCCTCAAACACTAAGTACTATTAGAAGTACATAGAAAGGACAGTTAGAACTATCTGTCTCCCATTTGAAAATTATTTACCTGAAGTATCTTTTGGGTAGTTTAAATGGTGGGCCAAAGTCGCCCTGTGTGATAGGGTGACTTTGGCCCAATCCTGTAAAAAGGGACTAAAGGAAGCAAAACAACAATAAAAACAACAATATTTAGGCAAAGAAAATAAATTTACAAAAATAAAGTGACAAAAAAAGACTTAGTAACAAAGTTCTTGTATACAGTAAATAAAATATAGGTACAAACTAAACAAGTATAGGTACCAAGTAAACAAAACAGTTTAGGTATAAAGTAAACAAAAATGACTAAATAAATGTTTTAAAAAATTTAGTGAAAAAGTTCTAGAACTGAATAAATTCCTCTTTTCGAAATTTTCTTTGGTTCCTCAATAAAATCGACTATTTTAGACTGGGGGAAAAAAAGTTGCACTGCTGGTAGTGACCATTTCCAGTTAAGTCCATTTTTTTTTCATAATAGTAATTTCTGCTCCATTTTTTCTTAATTTTTTCAACTACAGAAAAAAAAATTTCGAAAGTTACTTTAAAATTATTCAATAGTTATTACATTAAATAATATTAGTTATTAAAATAATTACTTATAAAGTTTACTAATTGATTAGCTAAATATAATTAATTCAAAATAAATAAACAAACCTGTCCAGGATTTAACTCTCCATTGCATTTAACAATTACATAACAATACTCTACAAGATTTAACAATTTCTCCTTTTTACAAACAATTTTTGTTTTATCAATATTTTGAAAGTTCTTTTTGCCTAATGCTGAATGATCTAAAGATTCTGTATGACTTTCTACGACTAAACTTACATCCGCAAAAATTAGATTAGAAGTCTCAGTAGTTCCAGTATTTGTACTTGGGCCAGCAAAGTCAATGTTGTTGGTCTCAATTGTATTTATAATACTGATAGGTGTATCTACATTATTTGAATTTAATCTATTATTTTCATTTATAACACAAGATGATATATCTGTTGAACATAAGCTTTTACCTGGGACAGCACATACTTTACGTCGCTTTGGATTTTTAGAACCATCTGGGGACCATCCAGTGACTTACATAAATGATCTAAAAATGATTGGCTTACTAAATTAGTACTTGAGTCTAAACCTACATTACAACATGGTAGTCGTGAAAGCACTTGAGACTAATGGAAAAATTCCAGTTTTGCGAAAACCGGCTCTAAGGTTATCATTTCCATGTTCATTTAAATTGGTAATTAAACGGTCTAAAAGTCTAGGAAATTCATCTTTAGAAAGAGAAGCAACTCTCCTTCCTTTTCCTTTCTCCTTCCATTCACATAGTATTTTGCGTCAGTTAATCTTCATAGGTCTAAAGTAGGCAACATCTAATGGCTGCGTGAGATGTGTAGAGTTTGCTGGTAATGCC
This sequence comes from Hydra vulgaris, assembly GCF_038396675.1. Classification (NCBI taxonomy): domain Eukaryota; kingdom Metazoa; phylum Cnidaria; class Hydrozoa; order Anthoathecata; family Hydridae; genus Hydra; species Hydra vulgaris. Next base: position 39,926,732 of record NC_088921.1, read on the forward strand.
ACAAATCCTATGTTATTGCTTTGACATGCATCCAGTACTGCAATGCTCAAATGTGATGATACGTTATTACCTATAATGACACTTCTTCCTTGAGCCTTCTTAATTCTTGGAAGAAATAAAGAGAAAAACCAGTCCTCAAAACATGTTGAGTCAAACCAACCACTTTTTGATCTGTTATAACGTGCTTTTGGTGGCCCATGTTCTATCCATGTATTCCATAACGACTCAGCTTTGTAAACAACATAAGGTGGTAGCAATTTGCCATTAGCATTGCCATTAGCATTGATAGATTCATAAAGTAGTTATCAATCACAGTCGTTCCTATTTCTGCTTTCTTTCGCTTTATGCTGCTTGCAAATCTTACTGTGAGTTCTGGATTTCTTTTTAAAAAAGATCGAATCCAATCGCCACTTGGAAAATTATTTTTGAACTGAGGTATAACGACGCCTTTTTTCTCTAAATACCCTTTTACTATGCATCTTAAATCATATTTATCAACAGGAAAACCAAACTCAGATGATTTTATTGCATATGCCTTAAACATGTCTTCTTCTTTTGATGTAAATATTTGCTGACCACCATACTTTTTAGGATATGTCTGTTTTATTTTATTTTTTAATATTGATCTTGGTATATCGTATTTCAAAGCTGCTTATCGTTGAGTAATTAAACCATTCTTTAAATATTTTAATGCATTGTCTAACTGTTCTAAAGTATAAGTAACATATTTTATTTTTCCACGATTTGGCTTGTAATTTTGTGGCATATTTGAACTAAAAATTAAACAAATTTCGCTATTTACTAATACAAACTGTTATACTAATTTTCTATTGCATTACTACTACAAAATTTTTCATTTCAACATAGTAACTACCATAATAGCTATAAATGATCACTAAAAAAGGTTTACTCTAATACATGGGGTGACTTTAGCCCGGGCCAATGTCACCCTATGTAGTGGGCCAAAGACAACCTATTTTTTTTAATCTCAATTGCAAAAAAGTAATAAACTGTTAAGCTTTCAAAACAAGATAGAATCAAACACTAATGGTTTAAAATTAATTCAGTGTATATTCCAATAAAAAACCTTCTCCAGTTACTGCTATCGATGTAAAAGTTTACACACCTAAAAAAATTTCGGATTTTAGGTGCTTCTTCTAAAGTGCAACTTACAATAATATCACAAAGACTTGAGTTAAGTAAACTAAGTTAGACTGAATAAATAATAAATTTCCCACAATTTTCTACTAAACATTAACCGGCATACCTTGAGGTATCAATTTTAAACCATTTTTTAAAAAATTTTTTGCTTGGGCTAAAGTCATCCCGTAGGGCCAAAGCCACCCAATCTTACGGTACTTGAATTGATTTCAAAGTTTGCTCTGTTCTTCTCCGAAGATTCTTCTGGTCACATTGGCTCATGAAAATTTTTTTTTTCAAAAACAGGATTTCATGATTTAGATTCTCTGATGGCAAAAAATGTTCTTAAAGCTTTAGTGAGAAATGTAGAAGTTTCAAAATAATTTGGATTTTAAGTAGATTTCACATATGACATATCTCATCACAATCAACAATGTGTGGTTCTTAGAAATGAGATCAACATTGTTTGATTCTTAGAAATGTGCATGAAAAATCACACAAACATATAAAACTTGCAATTCATAAAATTTAAAAGTCACACCGGTAAAATCTTAGCCAAAGTTACTGTAAATTATTTTTTTAAGCATAAGTGCAAACTCGCCAAAAGAATTTGCAAACATTGGCATAAGTGCAAAGCAGTAGCAAAAACTGGCATATGTGCGAACCAGCATAAATGCGAACTGGCATAAGTGCGCCGAATAAATTTACAAACATTGGCATAAATACGAACTGGCATAAGTGCGAACTGGTATAAGTACGTAATGCCAATTTTCACTAATGTCAATGTTTGCAAACTTGATCACTTATGCCAGTTCGCACTTGTGCCCAGAAAACGCACAGTGACCCAGATTAAGGTAAAAGCAGCAAAATTTACCTAAAATTAACAACATGTAGATTAAGCAAAAACTATACAACAAAATAGGGGTTTTTGGGGTCAAGGAATTCAAATTAGTAACTTTTTACATGCACTAATTACCCGTATAACGCACATGTACGGGTCAAAACACGCGTTAGAGGACTTTAAAATTTGTAAAGACTATTTTTAGTAAAAAATTCCTTGACCCAAAATATAACATTATTTTATTATCACACAAACGCTCACGTACGCGTTAAACGCGAGCGAACTTGCTAAATGTGCGCAGACGCGTAACAAAACGCGTTGAGTCTTTAACGCAAAAAGAAAAAAAAATACGCAATTTATAATACAAAAATAAACAAGTCAGTATATTCAAATCTTTTTCACAATTTGAATTACTGAATAATTGAACAAATTCGGTATTTCTGGAGGCAAAGTTCTTCCTTGATAACTCTTGTGTTTTACAAATGAAATGCTTGAGATTTTTGGATCTAATCTAATCAAAAGGTAGTGCATCTGATCTGTCATAGTGTTAATTCTTAATATTTTTGTTGTGTGATGCAACCGTCCATTTCGGATTTGCTTGTTAAAACTTTTGTGAGCTTCCTCAGAATATTGACCATATTGAGGATATTGTAATAAGGACAATCTACATTCTCTTTATAACTTCTATATTAGAGAAAATCGCAGAGTTTTCAAATGCTCTTCTCGAAGTATTTCTATCATAGCTATTACCAAAGCCTACTTTGAGCTGGTCAACAATGAGACTCAACTTTTCTCTGAACTTTGAATTGATAAAATTTTTCTTTAAATTTACAGTAAGCTTCTCTTTTTCAGTTTTTTTTTTTTTTTTTTTTTGTAGTTCTGGCTTGAAACTTCTGAAATTTCCATTTTATAACCTAAATGTAAGATGAACTCAAAAAATTTTATCCCACAGTGCAAATTTGAAATACCTAATTTAAGAGCTTTCTCATTTACAGTTTTTTTTTTAACAAAATCTATATCATTCATCTCTTTGGGCTTAGAAGCACACACATATTATGGCTATCAAATTTTTGCTTGTAAATTCTTTGACTTTTCACATATAAAATTCTATTCATCTCAACTTTATAACTTTCCCTATATTCCTAGTAACTGTATGATTTAACATACTTTGTAATGAGCATTTTGCTGACAATTCAGTGAATTGAACACCTTCAGGATAACATTTCGGCTTTTCTTCTCCAAGCTTATTAAGACTATATTTTCACATTGTGAGAAAGTGATGAATTTCTTAACATTTGGTATTGTAAATCACTAAAATCAGTTTTCAGAGCAGGAGCCTCCTCTAGTGTCATAGTTGTTTGAATCAAAGAATCAATACTTCTCACCTGAGCTACATCAACACATTTAGGAGTTCTTTTCAAAATATAAGTTGAATTTTTTTCTTCTGCTGCTTTAGCACTCTTTGATGCAGCAAGGTATAGAGCTACATGGTGTTCATTAGCTAAATCTGCAATCTTTGCTCTTTTACTTATTTTACAAAGATCCCCCCATTCCTTAATTGGTCTTCTTGGTCTAGGTTGAAAAGACACACTATAATTGATGAAATTTTTTCCTAGCCAATTATTTTCGCACTTTAAGAAATTTTCATAGTTTTTTCAATACTTTTTAAGCTTATTTTTCACTTTCGAAATAAAAATCTGTACAATTCTATTTAGCTCACCTAGTTTAGCTTTAGGAATTATTTTGGAACTTTTAATAAACTCGATAAGTATTTCAGGAAGTGCTTTGTTGTTTGCTTCAGATTCGCGAATTTTTAAAAATAGATCCAACCTTTTTATTTTACTTTTAAAGCTTATTTTCTTTATTACCAAATATTATTATGATAAGACTTCTTTAGCGCCTTCAGCATTGCTGCTGAAGCTGCTTCATTCTTTTAGTTAAATAAATAAATTAAATTATTATATATATACTTAATTGTACTATAATTTGAGAAATGTTACGTAGTGCCGTTTGCTTACACTTTTTCACAAATACAGCGCATTCAAATATATTTGCCGACGTGCAGCATTCCAATATATTTGCCGACGTGCAGCATTCCAATATATTTGCCGACGTGCAGCATTCCAATATATTTGCCGACGTGCAGCATTCCAATATATTTGACGACGTGCAGCATTCCAATATATTTGCCAACGTGCAGCAACTTTACTCTAATTTCGATCTTTACAAAACGAAAAACATTTCTTTTGTTGATTTCGCGAAGATGTTTACAACTAAAAGCGTCCAAAATTATTATAAAACCGAAAAACCATGCAGTCAATAAGGACAAATTGTTGCCAAATGACTGAAAGTTTTTCAAAAACTCAGGACTTTCAAAATGTTTGTCATATTGCTTCTATAATTAGAGAAATTGTCTTCTTTTTTATCACACTTATTTTAATTGCTTCTATAATTAGAGAAAAATATTCTTTTTAAATTTTTATTTATGCCATAACCCTCAGTCAATGAATGTAAAAAGTGTTTGTTTTTTAAAACATCTTTGTACTTTAGCGTTTCGATACAAATAAAACTACATTAAGAAAAATTAAAAAAATATTATTTAGAACAATTATCGTTTTCTCATTTTTCTATTTATTTATAGGAAAATATAAAAAACAGTTATGTTTTTTCCTATAAAGTTATGACTGAAGTCAGAAAAAAACATAACATTAATTTTTTAACCTCGTGAAATTCAACAAAAAGAATCAAGTTTTAAGAAAAAAGAGAATGAGAGATAGTCAAATCGCGTTCTTAGGTGCTTAATACTAGAGAGGGGATGTTTATTTACTTTTGAAAAGTTTTTCCATCCGTCCCAAGCTTATAGGAACCCCCTCTTCCTTCCCGTTTATTAATTTTTACTTGTTATTAACAAAAAAACATTTCATAACTAAAAAAAAAAAAATCAGAATATATACATAGATAGCATCTATAAAGTACGCACGCAGTAAAACCACTGATTTAGGACCCCTCCCCCTTTGTACGAGCCTGTCGAAGACCCCCCCCCCTTTCTTCCGCGTACGTACGCATTATTTTTTTCAAAATAAAGCCCCCCTCCTTCCCTTTCCCCAACGCGTAAATATTTTAAAACATTGAAAACAAAAAAAAAAACATTTAGTTTATTTGACATTTCTCTGTACTTAATTCAAACTTAAAATGTTACTTAATGTTCTTCTTTAAATCTTAAAATGTTACACATATTTTAACATTTTAAGAGAAATGAAAAAAACCAGTTTGCGTACAATAATTAAAAAAAAAGAATTAAAAAAAAGTTTGCTTTTACTTTTGTCTTTTTGCTTCTCATCTCGCTACCAATCAAATTACGTTGCAAAGGATAAAAAATATTATTTGTCGCTCGATTTCTTTTTTCTCTCCTTAATATTTACAAAAGAAATTAAAAAAAAATTGTGACTAAAGTCAGAAAAAAAAAAAAAAAATACCGATTTGTTACACACGTGAAATTCAATGTTTTAATAAAAATTAAGTAAAATCAAGTTTAGTAGGTAGTCAAACCACTGTCTTTAACCCACCCACCTCTGTGTACGCGTTCGTGCGCTTTTGGGTAACCCCCTCACCTCATATATCCGACTTTTTTTATTAAGACTCCTCCCCTCCCAGTTAGATCTGGACTATAACTCTTTTCCCCTTATTGTATTAAGCACCCGAAAGTACTTATCGCTGCTGTTTTGGGTAACCCCCTCCCCCACGCACTTTATGTTCGTTGCAGAACGTTTTAAAATCCTTGTTGCAGAACTGTTCAAAATCTCAGCCCTGCACAATCTTTCATCTTTCAGAATCTTAGTCATTGTCAGTGAATTTTACTTAATTTACTATAATTTTAATCATTCCTGTTTTACTTTATTATTTGGTACCCAGCCAGAAACTCTGTAAAAAGTTACGCGTTAAGTTATGTCAAGAATAGGATTTCGATTCCATGAAATTAACATTACAATTTACCATAACGATAATTACAATAAGTTTTTATTAATGGTTTCACTTTCACGGAAACGTAGTATATTATGATACAAAGTTTCTGTAACGAATGTGAAACCAGTAACAAAAGAACGCGACAAATTTGACGTTAAACCTTTATAAAACATCTGCTAAACTCGAGTAAAACAGCGCGTGAAATTAATGGTTTCTTTTTCAACATTTCAATTCACCTCCTCAAGGCCATGAAGGCCACTACAGTAAAAGAGGCCACTTTAGTTGAGGTAACAACCCTGTCTTAACTCTAGATTCCAAAACGAACCTTGACGAACAAGACCGCTGCGCAGAGAAACGAGTTGTGCGCAGGGACGTGGTGGGGATTTACGTCTAAATAGTGACGAACATGTGTATGCGGGTTGGACTTTAAATTTTGATCGTACAATGCTGCATTAAAGCCACGTTTTTATCAAAACCAATATTGCTTTAATAGAATCTATAACTGCAGGGTGTCTGCCAATATTTTTAGCATTTTCCTGATTTTGCCCTGATCCAGTATCTGTTTTCCCCGATTTAATTTTAAGTTACCTAAAGTCAAGAAAAATTAGACTTGAATTGTTTTGGAAAAATCCTCTCTAATCGCAAAATAATAAACAATAACACTACAAACATTTAAACTTTTATATTACGTGTACTATATACAACATAGTTAAGTTACGTAAGTTGATGAAGAGCTATTTTCCCCGATTTTTACTAAAATTCAAATTTATTTCCCTGATTTTTTTTCCAGATATCTGAATTCCCTAACTTTTCCCTAATCTGGCAGACACCCTGAATTTGGATCTACATTTATTATACATTTTTTAAAACAATAATGACAAAAAAATACTAATGGTTGAATAATTATTGTTAACAACAAATAATAAAATAAATTATACTATTATTAAAATCTCTTATATTGTAATAATAAGTAATATTTAATATATTTAATTATAATAAATAGTTATAATAATATAATAATTAACATTAAACTAAACCTTTTTTAAAATAAAATAATAATTTTTAATGTTGCTTTAACTTTGTGAACGCAACATCGAAAATATCAAAAAGAGTTTACATACTGTCAATAGAGGCCAATTACGGAAGGGGGGCTTTACTCCATTGGGGGCTACTTTGCACCACTTTTGAAAAGTTTTCGTAGTTACCCAGCTCTAACAGCAATATTGATTTTTTTAAAGTTATTTGGTTTTATCTTGTTAGTTAGGCAATTTTCTTTAATTTTCAGAACAAATTGTGAATGATGCTGTCATTTTAAGTGTTGTTTCTTTAATATTTGTGTAAGCCATTATTTTTACCAAATTTTTTCTCCTTTAAAAGTGGCGTATTTCTACACAAAAACTATATCATATTACGATATTTACTTTTTTTATGCGAAGAAATCATCTGTTTTAAATTATGCAAAAAAAAAAAATAAAAAAAAATAAATCAAAATTCAGCTATTTTAAACTTGTTGAAAATAGTTTGGGTGTCACGTTTTGCCCAAAAAAGGGGTGCTACTTTGGACCAGTTAAGAGAATGGTAAAAAGTAACCTCAGACTATGTTTTTACATCTAATGGTTTTAAATGTTGCTAACAAATGCAAATTGTTTCTAAGGATGGTAAGGCATTACAAAAGAAAGTTAGAAGCTTGTTGTTACAAAAATTATTCAACTGAAACATTGCAAGTAGGTTAGGATTTAATAAAAAAAGAAACACTCAGTCAAGGTATTGCTACAAATCATTTTAACATACCAAGAAAAACAATAATAAATAAGCTAAAACAAAAACATTTGATGAGACCAGGTAAGCGGCCTATATTTTCCAGACTTGACTTGACGTTTGTTTCATATATTGAATATAAGAATGATTTTGGTTTTCCATTGACTCAGAGAGATTGTGATTTGAGAATTGCTACTTAAACAAAATAAAACAAAAGGTTAATCAGTAAATTGTAAAAATGAATATTTACCTGGAATTATAGATTGTTTTGACAGGAGTTATAGATTATTTGACAGGAATTATAGATTGTTTTGAATGGAGCAACAGTAAGTGTAAGTAACATAATTGGTAATGGTCTCTGAAAAAAAGACTAAATTTTTTACACGTGGGATACGATAGTTAGAGGAATAAGCCCCTTAAAATTTGAACAAAATACGGATCTTCTCAGTGCCAGAATTGTTTAATGATGGAAAATACGGGTAAGCATTAACATATAACATTAAAGTTTGTTTATTTATATCAAGGAAGATTATTATTTATAAAATAAAACTTTAACATTGAAGTTTGTTTATTTTTAATGTTAGAGATTTTTTTGTTTTGTTTTTGATGTTTGTTTATTTAAAAGAAAATATTTTATTTACTTAAAGTAGTGATGAAATTCCTGAACTAAACTTTATACTAAATTTACCTTTTTTGCTTTAAACATTAAAAACATATTTTTATTATGTTGTGTAAAGTAACCCATTGCACCAACTTTAAAACCTCGATCAATGCATATTAAAACTTAAAACTAGTTTTCCTCATAAAGCAGTTATAACAATATTTTAGAACTAAAAAAAATTAACTTAAATCATTAAGCAAATTTTTATTATGCTTAAATTTAACTGTAGTAAAATAATCATTAAAAACGGAGTAAAGTATCAACCCGATTGAAAGTATCAACCCGGTTGACGGTACAAAAAGATCAGTTTAAAACTCATAATCACAAAGAATACAAATTTAAAAAAATTATCATCTAAAAAAAAAGCGAGTTATATACAAAAACTTGATTGAAACATAAGCATTTTTTACTTTTTTTTTTCTTTCTTTATTACACAAAAATTAGTAAATATATCACAATACGATTTAATTATTCCTTTTGCTTTCACAAATACATCACAATACGATTATTCAACCTTTTGCTTTCATGTATGTCCTCTGTTTTCATACAAATTAGTCCCCAGTGTACCTTTATTGATCATTTTCTTTAAAAGTTAAACCATGCGTAAAAACGCTCTGGTGAAGGCAATTGTGGAAGACAGATTCTAGTAAAGGTAAGTTTAAAAAATAGTCTACTTAGTAAAAAATAGTCTACTTAATAGTCTAATAGTCTACTACTACTACCTGAAATTTCTTTTATTGTGTTCATCCCAGTTCAGTTGCGATTCATTCGTTCCCATTTTATGGTTTACAACAGTTTCAAATATTAACTAAAGAACTAAACTTTGCTTTGTTTTTTTTTTAATATATGATCAAATATAAACTCATAAATATAAAAACATTTAAAAACAAATCATTTAAAATATTATACAAATTATTAAAAATTAAACTTTTTTAAATTAAATATTCTTCGCACAAGTTTGCTTGTGACTCCTCCAATCATTTCGTTGACAAGTCTGACTGCAATAATTGGTTAAAAAACATTGACCACACTTAAACAAAACAGGGGTATCGCTCTCACACAAATGCCAAGCACATTTTATTTTCAGTTCATTTTTAAAGTGTGTTTCTGTTTTTTCATTTAATACTTTAATTTCATGATTTTTGCGGCGAAACTCGTCGTACTCATAAAAACCAATCCAAAGAAGTTTAGGATAATAATGTTTGAATATTAAGCGACATTTTATTAGGTAAGGATACTCACAAGTATCATATGTTATAAAAAGATGCTGTATCAACTTAACTGTGTCATAACTTATTAACTCTTTAACGAGCATTTGATCTTCAACAATTAGCACAGAAAGCATGTATATTACTTTTTTTCCTAACAAATCTGTTAAAAAAGGCAGATCAATGCATAATGAACACATTTGACAAAGTTTAGAAATAACTTCAGAAGATAACACTAGTGGATCACAGTTAAATAATGGAGTGTACTTTAGCACTTCATTAACAGCAAACATGTGGTTCAATAAAGTAAAATAAGTAAACATGTTTTGACTGCAGTTTTTAGGATGCAATGTTTCTGACGTATATGCTAAACCTAGCTTAAAGGTTTCCTCAACAAGCAACACAAGTTCAATATGTTGATAAAATTCTACAATACAATCTTCGTCTTTTTCCATTAATCTTGAACATACCCACAATGCAACTTCTTTTGTCCCAGGTAGATCAAACCCTTTCTTCTCTCCTTTATTACAACAAGTAAACGGCAAACAGATTCGTATTGCATTTAGTTTAGACTCAGTGCTAAGTTTTTCACTTAAATAGAGAACTGCTTTCAAAGCAGCGATAACCAAGTCACCAATTAGTTGCTTTTTAACGCCACAACTCTTCAAGAAAAGCATTGCAAACTCATAAAACTCACTTGGGTGTGATTTCAAGCCATTGTTATTAGAAAGCCTATGAATGTAACCAATAAGATCAAGGCTAAAAGTCTGATCATGTATGTCTTTATAAAGAAGTTCTTTAAGACATTCAGAGGAAAACATTGTAATATCTTCCCAAGCAGGAAACCTGATTTCTCCATAAAAAATTTTAGCATCACAAACTTTACGAATAATCAGCTGTGCATATTTACGAATAATTTTGTTTTCAGATATAACAAGTTCCCTAACATGCTTGAAATCAAAATCTCTAAATAAATTTTCAATGTCTACTTTTACCCCTTCTAAAAGTAACTGTTCTGTGGTTTTCATTAGTAAATATATGAAAGCTGGATGCATAAAAAAACAACATGGGGCTTTTAAAACATCAAAAATAATTTTAACACCTAAAATAATAAAAAAATTTAGTTAAAAAAAAAAAAAGTCAATTTAATCAAACAAAAAACAATAACAACAAAAAAGGCAACAGCTCATTTAAACAGAAACAAAAATAGAAACAAAACAGCAACCTCCAGGAGTCTTGAGAAATGATCTTAAAAAGGAATCAACTTTCAAACAACTGGTTAGTATATAACAAAGCACAGCCACAGGCATATTTTCTTGATAAAAATCATAACAGTTTTGAAGTTCTTTACATTCACGAAAATAATCTGAAAACTTCAATGAAAAAGAGGTTTCTTTTGAAGAAATATTTTTTTTTTGAATTTCAATTAACCTCTTTAAAACTGAAACAAATGCAGAAGTCTCGATAACCCTGTCTATGTATTGTGTTTTTTTAGATGAACAACTAACATAAACAAGAAAAGCTTCAAAAAACTGGACATCTGGTAAATCACTCATAACGATAGCATTCCAGAATTTTTTATTAAGGAACGTTGTAACACGATATTCTTCAGAAAATAAATTGCATTGGTGAGCGGTTTGTAGAGTTAAAGATAAGTCATTTGAATTGCACAAGGATGCTAGAAGAAGCTTTGTTAAAAACACTTCAAAATCTGTTGTAGAGAAAACTTCAGTGGCTTTTGTACCACTTTCAATAGATGCGTAAAGAGAAGAAAGCAATTTACTGCTGTATTGTTCAACATTGCCATTTAATAAATCTTCGGTCACCTTTCGACAAAGTGAAAGTTCGTCTAATACAAATATTTTTGAGTCACACATGACAAATGCTTTGCCTAATAATTATTTATTACTTTTTATTAATACTTAATAAATTTATAACACATAAATTATTACCATTTTACTTACACTTGTCAGCTTAGTGTGTAGTAGTAAACGACCGGGGCCAGGTTTGATAACACATAGCCGCGATCGGGGATGAGTTTATGATCAGTGCTGCATTAAAATTGATAGATCCTATAAAAATGTTATTTTTAATTGAAAATTATAATTAAAAACAATACTTTTATAGGATCTATCAATATAAATGCAACCCCGGTCATAAACCCGGCCGGGGCTGCATTAAAATTGATAGATCCTATAAAATATTATTTTTTAATAAAATTCATATCATAAACTTTAATTAAAGATAACATTTTTATAGGATCTATCAATATTAATGCAGCCCTGATCATAAACCTGGCCCTGGTCATGGCTATGTGTTATCAAACCTAGCCCCGGCCCTGGCCCCGGTCGCTTACTAGTGTGTAGCACAGTGTGTTGTATACATTAGCGTAGTTAATATTTGTTAATGTGTGTGGTGTGGCTAATATTTGTTCTTGCTTTCATATTCGTTGTTACTCTCTTAACTATCTAACATAACTGTTGTCTCTCAACTATCTAACATAACTGTTGTCTCTCAACTATCTAACATAACTGTTGTCTCTCAACTATCTAACATAACTGTTGTCTCTCAACTATCTAACATAACTGATGTCTCTCAACTATCTAACATAACTGTTGTCTCTCAACTATCTAACATAACTGTTGTCTCTCAACTATCTAACATAACTGTTGTCTCTCAACTCTCTAACATAATTGCTGTCTCTCGACTATCTAACTTAGTTGTTGTCTCTCAACTATCTAACATAATTGCACAGAAAAACAAGTTGATATATATTTGTTATATATTATACTTTAAAAAAAAATAGACACAGTAAAATACTTAGATCATTTTTTTCAAACATAAAAAAGTAACCATATTTGTTTAAGATTTGACTTTTTTGCATAGCAGGAAACTTGTTTTTTAACTAACATGGCATTAACAAGTTCACTCAATGCCTTTTTTATATTAACTTAGTTTTATCATAGGAATACAAAAAACATACCCAAAAATGCCGTAAAAATAATAATAATAAAAGTGCACAAACTTTTAATCTGATTTCCATTCTACTTCTTTCTCTAACCAACTGTTATTCACAAATATTTTATTAATTTTCCTGACAACCCTAATAACTTACCTTCACTCCTTGAGTTTCTTCTATTTCTTCTATTACTACTCTAAAACTGACTGGGATTCTTTTCATGATTTTCTTCATGACAATCCTTGAGCTGATATCTTTTCCCTCTCAGCTGATATATGCGCCTCCTACGCAACCTCCTGGATTCAGGCAGGAATAGAAGCTTTTATTCCTTCTTGTCGGTTCAAAGTCAAGCCTCATTCTACTCCATGGTTTTCACCTTCTCGTGCAGCTGCTGCGTTCAATTGTAATAATTTTTTCATCTTTTTCAAAAGAACAACTCTCTTGAAAACAAATGACTATTTATTATTGCAAGAAATTGATGTAAAAAGGTGTTGTCTAATGCTAAGCTTCATTATTCTCTGTTCACTAAATCTCGCATCTTATCTCAGAAGTTAAGCTCTATATACTTATTTCTGAGATTGCAAGATTCAGTTTTTTTTAGATTTAGAGTTTTTGGAAATCTTCAACAGCGTCATTAACAAGGGTAGGTCTAACGTTCCATCTCTCATTCATGGGACTGATCTTATTACCTCTCCCAAAGATAAGGCAGAACTGTTTGTAAAAACTTTTCTTCAAATTCTTCAAACTTTAAAATCTTACAATTATTCTCTTTCTTCCACTCCAATTAAACAAGTTAACCCATTGTTAGACATTCAAATCACTCAAACTTCTGTTGCTAAAGTCATATCAATTAAACTCATCTATGGCTATGGTCCAGACAACATCCCTGTCCAGAACTCTCTAAACTATTTAATATGTGCTGGACTGAGTCTTGTTTTCCTGTCTGCTGGAAAATGGCATTAGTTGTTCTAATCTCCAAAAACTCAGGTGAACATTCTGATCCTTCCAATTATCATCCAATCAGTCTTCTTTACTCTGTTATTAGCGAGGTCTTTGAGTCTTTGATCAACAAATTTCTTACATCCAATCTTGAATCAAATAACTCACTGTCAGACAATAAAGTTTTTCATTCTCTCGCTGTACAGCTGACTTGATAACTGCTGTGGCTGAATTACTTTATCATGCATTATCTAAGGTGGCATTGTTTGCTGATGATACTACCATTTATTCTTGTCGTGATAAGAAACCAACACCCTCTGATCGCTTGGAGGGGGCATTTGAGCTTGAAAAGGATCTCACTGCTGCTACAGCATGGGGCTCACAGTGGCTGGTGAACTTTAATTCAGATAAAACTTAATTTTTTTCAGCCAATCGTTATCGCAATAAGTTAGATTTTCCTATATTTATGAACGGTGATGTACTCGATGAGTCATCTACCCTACATCTTCTAGGATTAACTCTTACTTCCAATCTTTCTTGGAAACCATATATCAAATCAGTTGCAAAATTAGCATCTGCTAAGGTTGCATCTCTTTATCGAGCTCGTCACTTTCTTACTTTGGATTCTATTCTCTATTTCTATAAATCTCAAATCCGGCATTGTATGGAATACTGTTGCCATATCTGGGGCAGATCTTCTAATGATGTCTCTTTTAGAAAAGGCGCAAAAACGCATTGTAAACATAGTTGGACCTGCTCTTGCAGCCAACCTCCAACCATTATCACATTGTCGTAATGTTGTTTCTCTTTCTCTTTTCTACAAATACTATAATGGGCACTGCTCTAAAGAGCTAGCGTCACTTGTGCCATCTACTAAATATCATTCTCGTGTTACTAGTCATTCAATTAAGTCTCGACCTTTTTCTGTGACTGTTCCTACGGGTCCAAAAAACGCTTATTCGTCTAGTTTTTTTCCTCGAACATCAGTTCTTTGGAATTCGCTTCCTTCATCTTGCTTCCTGATTCATATAATTTGCAATCTTTTAAGTTGTCCGTCAATCGTTATCTTGCTCTACAATCTTCATCTTTTCTCTTTCAGTAACTTCCAACTTTAATTAGTGGTTGCTTGCAGCCTTGTTGGAAGCGAAGATGTTTAAAAAAAAAAAAAAAAAGGTTGAGGGGGAGATGCTAGGGCTCTTGACATATCTAAGGCTTTCAAGAGTATCAAATCGTTTTTTTCTAACGGCTTTATCTAAGTTATCCTCGAAGAACAACACTCTTCTTTATTTCCAGTAACTTCAGGGGTACCTCAAAGTTCTATCCTTGGTCCTATTTTGTTTCTTATTTACATTACTTCCTGACAACCTTACATCTAAAATAGCTCTTTTTGCAAATGACTTAACTTTATACTCTTGTCCTGACAAAAAGTCTTATCTTTTTGATTGCTTAAAACAGGCAGTCGATCTTGAATCTGATCTCACTTCTGCAACAGATTGGGGCACGGAGTGGCTTGTAAATTTTAACTCTAACAAAACTCAGTTATTTACTGCAAACAACTGTAGCAATACTATTGACATTCCTATATTAATGAATGCCAACCCTCTCACGTAGTCCTCTTCTTTATGTCTTCTTGAATTATTGTTAACTACTGACCTTTTATGTAAACCATATATACAATTGATTACTAAATTTGCATCTACTAAGGTTGTTTTTCTTTATCATGCTCACCATTTTCTTCATTTTTCCATTTGTAGGGATATAGAATTGAATCTCCCGATTCCACTCTCTATCTCTACAAATCTCTTATTTGTCCCTATATAGAATACTGCTGTCATATTTGGGCTGGTTCTTCTAATGATGTTTTCTCTTCTTGACAAGGTCCAAAAACGCATTGTAAATGTAGACCCGCTCTATCTGCTAAGCTTGAGCCTCTTTCTCATCGTCGTAAAGTTGCATCTCTTTCACTTATATAATATATATGTAACCCAGTACAATCTGCTTTATGTCCTGCTGCCTTGTATGATACGCTTTTTTAGGCAAAGGCTAGGAGAAGCCAACTCCAACTTAAAACACCCCCTGCCTTGGGGCTCTTGGGTATAAGACATAAGGGGTAAACAGATTCTATCTGTTGACCAGCCTCATAGTCCTTCTTCATAGATTAGGCTGGCGCAGATGTATTTTTAAAACATTGTTTCCAGTTTAGGATGTTGAATGCTGGATCTTCTTACTCAATGCATGGGTTTTGCTTGTGTCTCTGTTTTTATGACTACGTAACTCATTCTATTATCTCCTAATGAGAGTACAACTCTAAAACTCAGTTTTATGGTTCTGAGGCCAGCTGGTAGTCAAGTTTCCTAAACTCTGTGGTAGTTCTCAGAGAGGCTGATTCCATCAACAGCTGAAAAATATCAAAGTATTAACAGTGTCATGTTGCTCATGGATAGTGTCCCTGTTTTTACTCTTGGTGTGCATTGTCAAGGCCACATTTGGGGCCCTTTGTTACGATTTAGGGTTTATTAGTAGTAACAAGGCAATTGCTTGGGCTATTAAACAGTGTAGGGGCTAGTTGCAACAGGGGTAAGTTGCAACAATGTGGTTTAAAGAATGGTTGATATATACTTTTCTTAAATTTTTCTTAAATAATATAACTATAACTTTAACACATCAGCTGTAAAAACTTACAGTTATTAAATAAAAATTTCAAAAGTTATTCATATTTTTTTTTTTATTGATAAAAAATTCTAAATTTGGTTTTTACTTTAAACTTAGAGGTATATGACCATAATAAAGTAATGGTAAGTTAAAAAAATCTTTTTCGAACACGATAAGCTGAAAAAAAAATTTTTTTTCAATATAAAAAATTATATACAATGATTAGAGTGGTTATGATACCTATGGGGTAAGTTGCATCAAATTGCTTGGGGTAAATTGAATCATAAATTAGCTGTGGGTTTCGTTGATTTTATGCACTTTACTAGTTTTTTTAAAATAATGAATGCTTTTTTTATATAACAGCGTAACAATAAACGAAAACAAAAATTTTATGACGAAGATAAATTTATATAAGTTGTATATGTATATAATATATAGGAAGCATATGTATATATATGTATATATATTTATGCATTACATATCATGCATATATACATGTATCTTATATGTACATTATGTATAATATACATATAATATACATGTATATATATACATAATATAAAATACATGAATTTATACATATATATATATATATACATATAAATATAAACTTATACATGATATACATATAGCATACATGTATATATACATAATATATAATACATAAATATATATAAATATGCTTCATATATATTATATACATATACAACTTATATAAACTTATCTTCATCATAAAATTTTGTTTTAAATTTATATATAAACATACATATATTCATGTATTATATATTGTGTGTATATATATATATATATATATATATATATATATATATATATATATATATATATATATATATATATATATATATATATATATATATATATATATATATATGTATATGTGTATACATGTGTATTATATGTATATTATATGTATATTATATATACATATATATATAATATATTATATATATATACATACATACATACATACATACATACATACATACATACATACATACATACATACATGCATACATACATACATACATACATACATACATACTTACAAACATACATACATACATACATGCATACATACATACATATATATATATATATATATATATATATATATATATATATATATATATATATATATATATATATATATATATATATATTTGTATATACACATGCATTCATATATTCATAGATACATTAATCATTCATATATAAATAAATGATGATGTAGGTTAAGCTGTATAAAATGACTTTAATTTTTTTTTATTTTATTGTTATTTGATTAAACTGTTATTTTTTGCTTAAGTAAAAATTGTAAATGAGAACTTACAAGAGAAAAACTGAAAAAGGACTTTATCCAACAGCAGTGGTAATAGAGGCAGAAAACCATGTTATCGATGGAAAAGAAATATCGATTAGAGCATCAGCAAAAAAGTATGGAATCCACTACTCAACTCTTTTTCATTACATAAATAAAGTAAAAAAAGTTAACATGGGAATGCCGCTACCTATTCCTGGTTATAAAAAGTTACGCCAAGTTTTCAATTTAGAACAAGAAAAAGCTATATATATCAATATAAAACTTCATATATATCAACAGCTTCTGATATTTATTTTGGATTATCAACTTATGAAGCACGAAAACTTGCATTTGAATGTGCTATTAAGTATAACATTAATTTTCCAAAATTTTGATTAAAACTTTCAATGGCTGGTCTTGACTGGATAAGAGGGTTTTTAAATCGACATTCAGGATTGTTTATCACAACTCCAGAACCAACAAGTCTTGCACAAGCAACTAGTTTTAATCGTGCTAATGTAGGTGCATTTTTTCAAAAATTATCAGATGTTATAAATAGAAATCATTTTTCTGCATCTAATATTTACAAGGTTGATGAGACTGGTATCACCACTGTGCAAAAACCAAACAAGATAATTGCTCGTAAAGGTATTAAGCAAGTTGGAGCATTAACATTTCAAGAACCGACATTGACACTAGTGACGATGGTGTTAGCTGTAAATGCATGTGGCAATAGTGTGCCTCCAATGTTTCTTTTCCGAGAAAAAAATTTTTTAATCACTTTATTCGTGATGGACCAAATGAATGTATTGGTGCTTCGAATGGGTCATGCTGGATGAATGAGGAGTGCTTTGTTACTTACTTAAACCACTTTATTTGGCATGCCAAGCCCACAAAAGAAAGCCCTGTGCTATTACTTTTAGACAACCGTCAGTCTCATTTATCTGTTCAATTAATAACATTGTGTTAAGATAATGGTATAGTTTTGCTTTCCTTCCCTCCTCATTGCTCACATAAGTTGCAACCTCTAGATAGATCTGTATTCGGACCATTCAAAAAATGTGTAGCTAATGCACAAGACTCATAAATGAAACAATGGCCAGGAAAAGCAATGAGTATATATGTTTTCCCAGGAATTGCAAAAATAGCCTTATAGCATTCTCTTACACAACAAAACATAAAATCTGGTTTTAAAGTGGCAGGAATATTTCCATATAATAAAGATATATTTTCAGATGCAGATTTTGCTCCATCATTTGTTACTGATCGTCCAGCAACTCAATCAAAAGCCGGTATTGATATAAGTATATCAACTTTAATATCAGATGCAATTCCATCTCCGGCATCATTAGAATTTTCCCCAAAGAATGTAAAACCTCTACCAAAAACACAACCTAGGAAAGAAATAGATCAAAAAGAAAGTATGCAGAAATTCTTACAGATACTCCAGTAAAACAGCAACTTATGGCTGAAAAAAGAAGTTAGTTCTAGAAAGAGAAAGTCTAATACTTCTACATCAACAAACAAAAAAAACAATAAAGTTGAATTAAAATGGAATTAATGTCATTTTTTGCATTAAAAAATTGCTTTTTAAACAAAATGTTATTGTGTCCTTTATATCCTAAAAACAAAAAAAAAAACAGAACATAAATATCCTAAAAACTCCTCTTGCCTTTTTTTAAACTTAGTTGTTGTTTATTTGACTAAAAGAACTTCTTTTTTTTCCAAAACAGTTTTTAGTTTACTAAACAAGTCAGGTATATGTGATTTCTAGCATAAGAAATGTATTGCAACTCAAGGAAAATACTACTTTGTTTTATCATAATTATAAAATTTTTGTTGCCAAATAGAAATTACAGATTAACTAGCAATTTTTCTAAGTTAACAATTTTTATAAGTTAATAAAAGTTTTATATTATATTTATCAATGTTGGATTAATGTCACTAAAATCTATTTGATAACCCTGAAAAAAAAATTCAAAAATATTAAAGTTTAAGGAGATAAATGTAGTTTATATAATTTTGTTGCAACTTGCCCCGGTCTCCCCTACTGAGTACTATCTATGCTTTGAGTCAAGTTCTTTAACAAATTTAAAAATGAATAAAGTATTAAAAACTATAAAACACAAAAAACCATTGTCATCACCAAGTTCTCTAAACCTATCATTCACTAATATTTGTGGTCTTCAAAGTAACTTTTCTTCTGTTGAGTCTTATCTCTTGCAAAGTTCACCAGACCTACTTGCTCTTTGTGAAACTAATTTGAGTTCAGCTGTCTCATCTTGTGATCTTAGTGTTGATGGTTATCTTACCTTAATTTGTAAACACTCCAATAGTCACATGCTTGGCCTGGGCATTTATATTTGTAAGAATTCACCCATTTGTCAGGAAATTATGTTTGAATCCACAGACTATTCATTTATGTGACTTTGTTTAGCACCACTTCACTCTTTTGCCTTTCTCTTTGCTCTATATCGCTCTCCTTCATCTTAAGACTGCACTCTTTTTGATGCTATTTCTGATCAAATAAACCAAGCCCTCTCTCTTTATCCATCAGCTAATATTGTTGCTGTCAGTGACTTTAATGCTCACCACACTGAATGGCTTGGCTCTAGTGTCAGTAATTCTGCAGGCGTTAAAGCCCACAACTTTTGTCTTTCTCAATCCCTAATTCAATTAATCAACTTTCCAACTCACTTTCCATACAACCCGAATCATTTACCATCTCTACTCAACTTATGTCTTGTTTCTGATCCTAATCAGTGCTCAATCTCTCACATTCACCCTTGGTGGTTGGTGCTTCTGATCATAGTTTGATTTCTCAAAAACTATTATCTCATTCTTCTTCATTATCTGAATCCTCCTATCATTGTACCTCTAACAACTACCTTAAAGCTGACTAGGACTCTTTCTGTGATTTTTTTTGTCGTGGCCCTTGGGTAGAAATCTTTCGACTTCCTGCTGACAAATGTGCTTCTTACATAACTTGACATAACGTGGATTCAGGCTGGCATGGAATCTTTTATTCCCTCTTGACGACTCCAGGTCAAGCCTCTTCTCCATGGTTTTCCTCACATTGTGCTGCTGCGATTGCCAATCAAAACCATTACTTCCATATCTATCAGCAAAACAATTCTCCATAAACAAACATCAATTTATTACTGCTAGAAACCATTGTAAAAAGTTTTTGTCTAACGCCAAAGCTATTCTCAGGTCATAAAATCTTGTATTTTATCACAAAAATTAGGCTCTCATGACTTCTGGAGAATTTTTAATAGTATCAATAATACAGGCATATCTGTTATTCCACCTCTCTTGCACAGTTGAGACTTTGTCACCTAACCTAAAGATAAAGCTGAATTATTTGCTAAGAACTTTTTATCAATATCAACTCTTGATTCCACTAGTTGGGTTCTACCTGAATTAGCCATCAAACAGGTTGATCAATTGCTTGACACTCGTATCATTCCACCTTCTGTATCTTAAGTGATTTCCTGCTTAGACACTTCTACAGCTTGTGACCCAGACAATATACCTGTTATAGTCTTGCAGAAGTGTTCTCCGGAATCGTCATCTATCCTTTTCAAAACTATTTAACAAGTGCTTATCAAAGTCTTGTTTTCCAGCCTGCTGGAAAGCGGCATCTGTTACCCTTAATTTTAAAAATTCTAGAGAGCGATCTGATTCATTTAACTACCATCCCACTAGTATTCTACCTATCATAAGCAAGGTTTTTGAATCTTAAATTAACAAACACTTAATCTTTCATCTTGAATCTAATAACTTACTTTCTGATCATCAATATGGATTTCGATCTTCTCATTCTACAGCTGATTTGCTAACAGTAATGACCGATAAGTTTTATTGTGCATTAGATAAAGGTGGAGAGATTAAGGCCATTGCTCTTGACATTTCTAAAGCTTTTGATTAAGTTTGGCATGCTGGTCTTTTCCATAAGCTTTTTTCTTACGGTGTAACTGGTAACACCTTTAAGATTATTGAATCCTTCCTTATTAATCGAAGTATAAAAGTTGTCCTTGGGTTCCCCAAGGTTCAATCCTTGGCCTATACTCTTTTTAATTTATATTAACAATCTTCCAGATATTCTCACATCTAAGGTGGCATTGTTTGCTGATGATACTACCATTTATTCTTGTCATGATAAGAAGCCAACACTCTCTGATTGCTTGAAGGGGGCATTTGAGCTTGAAAAGGATCTCAAATCTGCTACAACATGGGGCTCACAGTGGCTGGTGAACTTTAATTCAGATAAAACTCAATTTTTTTCAGCCAATCGTTATCGCAATAATTTTGAACTTCCTATATTTATGAACGGTAATGTACTCGATGAGTCATCTACCCTTCACCTTCCCGGATTAACACTTACTTCAAATCTTTTTGGAAACCATATATTGAATCCGTTGCAAAATTAGCATCTGCTAAGGTTGCATCTCTTTATTGAGCTTGACACTTTCTTACTCCGGATTCTATTCTCTATCTTTATAAATCTCAAATCCGGCCTTGTATGGAATACTGTTGCCATATCTGGGGTGGATCTTCTAATGATGCCCTTTCTCTTTTAGACAAGGTGCAAAAACGCATTGTAAACACAGTTGGACCTGCTCTTGCAGCCAACCTCTAACCATTATCACATAATCGTAATGTTGCTTCTCTTTCTCCTTTCTACAAATACTATAATGGACGCTGGTCTAAAAAGCTAGCACCTCTTGTATCATGTACTAAAATTCATTTTTGTGTTACTTGTCATTCAATTAAGTCTCATCCTTTTTCTTTGACTGTTCCTAAGTGCTCCAAGCACTCTTATTCCTCTAGTTTTTTCCCTCAAACATCAGTTCTTTGGAATTCGCTTCCTTTATCTGGCTTTCCTGATTCATATAACTTGCAATCTGTCAAGACGCCTGTCAATCGTCATCTTGCTCTATAACCTTCATCTTTTCTCTTCCAGTAACTTCCAGTAACTCTAATTAGTGGTTGCTTGCAGTCTTGTTTGGAGCGAAGATGTTAAAAATATATATATATATATATATATATATATATATATATATATATATATATATATATATATATATATATGTATATATACATATATACATATATATATATATATATATATATATATATATATATATATATATATATATATATATATATATATATATATATATAAAGGTTAGCGGAAGTGTTTATTAATAGTGGAATGCGTTAGAAAAAGTAAAGTAAAGAACCTTTTCGTTACTACAAAAGGTTTAGATTTTGTTTATGATCTTGGTTTTGAAGCAACTAAAATAATAACTTATAATTACTAAAAAGAAACTAAGTTTTTACGTTTTATCATTTATATAAATTATTTTAACATATTAAATAATTCTAATTATTAAAAAGAAATATTACATTTTTTTTACTTACATGTTTTGTTTTACAGAAGACATAAACTGGCAAAACTAAAATGTGTTTTTTGAAAAAAGTTTAAAGCAGGTGCAAATAATCTACCACAAATCAAGAATTATCTTGTAAATATTCTCATTATGTACTCCAATAGTTCTTTATGTTAACATACTATCCTATAAAATTTAAGCATAATTAGTTTAAGAAATAATATCTGTTAAATACTTTTTAAAAAAATGCATAACAATTTTACTATTGTTTAAAATATTACAGGAAATAACACAAGTTAATACAATCTAATGACATTTATGCAAATCTAAACTCCTGTTGTTTTAGTTTAATTAAATGCTTCCTAAGTGTTGCCAAACTATGCTGCTGCTAATGATCATTCTTCTTATTCTTATATTAAATCAAAATAAATAATTTAGGAAAGAAAAAAATCAAGAAAAAATAAATCATTTTATTTGTTTCATCAACTTTTAATATGTATATATATATATATATATATATATATATATATATATATATATATATATATATATATATATATATATATACATACATACATACATACATATATATATATATATATATATATATATATATATATATATATATATATATATATATATATATATATATATATATATATATATATATATATATATATATATATATATATATATATATATATATATATATATGAACAATTTTTAAATATATTCTACAAAATACAGTGCTCAATGTTCTTTAAAGAACTTTTTTAATTGATTTTCTATTAATATATATATAGAGAGTGTTTTGTTAAGCCTGATAGAACTTTAAATTGTAAATTCTAATATAAAAAATAAAATTTTTATAAAAAATTTTATTTCATTTGTTTTAGTATTCTCTAGCAAATAATCATGACTCACTCTTGAACAACGCTACGAAATTATTAAAATTTACTTTGAAAATAAGTCGTCAATTTGGGTAACTTATAGACAAATTTTTATGAAGCACATAATCATCCATCTGAGCAAGCAATCTGTCAAACTGTAGATAGATTTCATACTAAATTCTCTCTTGAGAATTTAATAATACCAACTCGTCGAAGGAATGTGCGTACTGAAGAGAATATCACCGCTGTAAACAAAAGCGTGGAAGAGGATCCAAATTTATTGATTTGTCATCGGTCGCAAGAATTGGGGCTCTGTCTGTCCATGACATGAAAAATTTGAGCAAAGAGCTTAGTCTTCATCCATATAAGATCCAGTTGGTGCAAAAATTAAAGCCACAAGACCAAATATGTGTTGTTTCTTCGCAAATTGGAGCTCGCGTTACGGTCAATGGAGATTGATACCGCACCATGATCAATAATTTTTTGTTTGCGAGTATAGATTACATAGATACAAACGAGATGTGGTTTCAACAAGATGGCACTACTTGCCATACAGCAACTGCAACCATTGACTTATTGAAATCAAAATTTGGAGATAAGTTAATTTTTAAAAATAGACCTGTCATTTGGCCTCTTTAGATTATTTCCTGTGGGGCTATATGAAGTTACTGGTTTATGCTGATAAACCGGTAACAATTGATGCCTTGAAGGCCAGCATTGTTCATGTTATTCGTGACATAAGACCAGGAGTTCTTGAGAAAGTGACCCAAAATCGATCATGCACAATGGGTTTTGTCAAGAACAGCCGTGGTGCCCATATGCCTGAAATTAGCTTTAAGTGTTAATGTAATGTATTGAGCTTTCAAATAAATAAAAAAGTTTAATTACAGTTTTATCTGTTGTGTTACTTTTTCCAATTTGAAGTTTTATAGGGCTTTAAAAAACACCCTGTATATATATATATATATATATATATATATATATATATATATATATATATATATATATATATATTAGGGGCTATTCTAGACCATTCTTGACAGCGCTGCACATATTTAGGCGCCACCCAAATTTGAACTTTTTTTTTATGGCAAGCATTGCTTTATTCAGGAAAAATATATAAAATATATATATACATATATTTTATATACACATATATATGTTTAAATATATTTAAATATATATATATATATTCATATATTTGTGTGTGTGTTGTGTGTTGTGTGTTGTGTGTGTGTGTGTGTGTGTATGTGTGTGTGTGTGTTTATCAAGAAAGAGTTGATTATTATCACATATTCAAAACAACAATTTATATATATATATATATATATATATATATATATATAATATATATATATATATATATTTATAGAAAAAAAAAAAAAATATATATATACATACATATATTAAAAAGAGAGAAAAAAACATGTAATATATATATATATATATATATATATATATATATATAATATATATATATATATAAAACAAAGAATAATGAAAAAAAAAAGCCATGCCATCCCTCAGTCCAATATAGCTGCACTCCTTTGCGGCAGCTGGCTTTAAGAAAGTCAATATATGTACTGAAGCCCTTGGTAGCAGGCTATTTCAGCATGTAATCACAGTGCTTATCTAAACATGCATTTATAGTTGTATATATATATAGCAAAAATATATATATATACACACAAATAATTATTAAAACAAAAATTAAACAAATAGCACAAATTAATAATAGGCAAAAAAAACTTTCAGCCCCATTTTAAAATAATCTTTTATATTAAACAATTTCAAAAATATTTCTACATATCTTCAACACTCCATTTATATTTCTCTGTTTCGAAAGATTTTCGCTTACTAATTTCCATAAACCTTCGCTTTTCAAAACCGTTTGATCTGTCTACACCATCATACCTATAACCAGGCCATATATTAAAACGATTTGGAGGTGGTGTAGGACCATTATACTTTGGTTTTTGGAGTTTGTTTTTACTTTTAGATTTAATAATATAGTTAAGCATGGGATCTTCATCACGTGATT
>NC_088921.1:39957500-39990000 GCF_038396675.1 Hydra vulgaris
CTAAAAGAGTTTGTCTATCAACAAATCAACCATAGACAACATTGTTCTAATGTTAACAGGAAAGGAGATTTCTAAGTATATGTTCTCTTTTTGTGGCTAAAGTCAGGGGTTAAAGTAGGGGGGGGGGACACAGTAGAACGCCGTTCCTCCTTTGCCGACAAATCAAGAAACTGTTCCGCTTCGCTCAATATTTCTTTGCAACCATTCCACCTCGTTTATAAATTTTTTTTTTCCTATTGGGATTGTCCGTAAATTATGCAACGCCTAATTTATCTCTTTAAAATAGTAGATCATTTTCACTTTGCGCGCTGATTTTTATTAAAGTTAACAGCTATTTTAATTTTTGTTAAAATTTATGACTCTGCGAGGAAAAAAAATTATTTTTTGCTTACAATTACATTTAAATTAGCGTAATTTATGAATGATTCAAAAGAACTTGTAATAAAAAAAAACATTTTGTTAAAATTTTATTTAAGAAAATTCGCACTTTTTTGTGTTTGATATAGCTAACTTTTTGTATGAACTAGCTAACCAGACATGGAGAAAACTCCAAACATTTATATTTTTATACTTATGTCAAATAAAAATGCTTTTCAAAAAATTGTGATAACTAAAGCCTGGGATCAAAAAAAACCATACAATTTTACATAAGTAAATAATTGTCGACAGAAGTAGTATTAGTCATTACGCGAGACCTCGAAATACAATAAAAGTGCACAATAATACACCTACAGCAAAAATTTGAAGGAATGTCTCCGCACCCGAATGGGCTGTTCCGCATCCTTTTGAACAAACATGTTGAACTTTTTAATACCGTTCCACTTGATTTACTATTCTACTTTAACCCCTGACTAAAGACTCCCCCTCTCATCCACTTTACAATCTTTGTTATTTATATCAAAATGATCATGTTTAAGGCCTCCCAAGGTCATGTGTAACAGGATTAGGTCAAATTTTATAATTTTTTTATACTTTATATGGAAAATAGTACTTAGTAAAAAAAATATATATTTTCATAGAAAGAAAAAAAAATTTACAAGTCACCTTTATTTTACTAAAAAATTAATTTCCTAAAACAATGATCGCTTCTAAATATTTCTGCCTTAACATTCATAAGCAAATTTTCCATCATTTTTAACTTTTTGGTTTCAGACATGTCTCTAAATAGTTGTTTAAATACCAAGTGTGACATCAAATACTAATTATGATAGGTCACATCTTGTAGCAAATGCTTCTATTCTACTCTTTAGGAACCATGGGACATACATAACACTTATGAAAAGCTTCATCGTAAAATAAACTTGATTAAACTTTTCCAATTCATCCACTGTAAGTATCTTGTGTGCAACATTGGTCATCTGTATTGTCAAAGTATATGACGCATCACCGATGGCTCTTGCCTCATGCATTGCACTTAGGG
Organism: Hydra vulgaris; assembly: GCF_038396675.1. Taxonomy (NCBI): domain Eukaryota; kingdom Metazoa; phylum Cnidaria; class Hydrozoa; order Anthoathecata; family Hydridae; genus Hydra; species Hydra vulgaris. The sequence continues at coordinate 39,958,921 of NC_088921.1, forward strand.
TTTAACGCTAGGTGCAATCCCGAATATAATCTTCGAATACTATTTGAATAATTGACAAGTATTTAGTATTCAATATTCGAATATTAATTATCATTATTCGTCGAATACTTGACGTTTAATGTTAATTCATGATTTAGCATAAAATTACTAACATACAAAACAATTCTCATACCTTTAATGGAAAAGTTGACAGAAGGACACTCTGAATCTAAGCTTAAATTTCGAAGAGGTTTTACTCAAACGTATAAACCAGATATGAAATTAAACAAAAGTTTTATTTTTTCTGCATAATTTATTTTCATAAAAAAAATTACATGGTTTCTTTATTCACCGAGAAATGTAATACTAGCATATGCCAAAGATCTATTAAAACGGTTATTTCCAACATAAGCAAATACAGAACCAAGTAATGGTGAAGAAGATGCAGAAATTTTATGTATATATCCAGAAGAAGAGTCTGATGCCTAGATCAATATCAGTATCCGATGAGTTGAGTTTAGCAATACAAAAAAGCCAATGTTCTACAATGCCAATCAATGGTGAAATTTTAATTCTTTAACCAAAGAATTTCCAATATTGATTAATATGATTTTATTATGTAACGCACTTCTAACATTGAAACCAACTTCAACGGCAAATGACTATTTTCAAAATCTGAAATTGTGTTGTCAAAATTAAAAACGAGATTAAATTGCAAATCTATAAATGCAATTGCATTTTTAAAAAGTTGGTGAACATCTCATTTATAAATGAAAATTAAATGACTTTAGTAAGTAAATGTTTGTTATTTCGTATGTATGGTTGCTATATCATAGAGTATGGCTTTATCAATCCTGATGAATTTCAACTTTCTTTTAGAACTATTAGCATTTAACCTTCAGTTAAAACAACTATAGATTTTTACTAAAACAACTTCGTTATAGTCCTGTCTTTAATTCACAGTTATTGTTTTCTGAAATAAAAATACTTTTAGATTTGTATTTTTTAAACTGTTAACTTGTAATATTTTACGTGAAAACAGCATACACAGATTATTACAGAAGATGCTGGTTTTATAGGTTTATCATTAATGGTAGTAATGGTGGAGAGTTTTCTGCAATAATATGAAAAAAAGTGTTAATGCAGACACACTTTCTTACTCAATCAATTTATGTAAAATTATTTAAAAGCAGTATTGGATTACCCAATAGGTCAGACTTGATCACCCAGTGGGCACGCGTTGACGGGAGACATCCACCGGACATATCACGAAGGATATAATAATTAGGAGCCCCAAATATTGAATGTTTCCATATTTTAAAATCGTATTTTTTAATTTGATGAACATTTAAACATCGTATTTTGTTGTGAATTAATCAATGATGCAAACGATGCGATTTAAAAATTTATATTTATTCTACTTCATTATTATATTTAAAAATACTCGAAATATTTCAGTACAAGGTAATCCTACAATTCTGTTCTTTTAGTTTTTAACTAAAATAACATTTAACAAGATTTAACTCTAAATATTGCTCACATTAACGAATACAGTCGTTAGACACGTTTTGCAAAGGACAGAAAGCCAGTCAAACAATTTTTTACATTTTTAATTATAAAAATTAACATCGGTATAGTCATTGCAGAACAGGTGGAGTTATTGATTAAGGTGTAGGTGCTATTTGTGACGACGTTGATGAAGACGTTTTTGCTATTTGTGAAGACGTCGATGGTGTTGGTGTTGTTCATATATGTGCCGTTGAATTGTATAGCTTGGAAAGCTTGAGTTTCTTTTTATTGACTGCGTTTTTATTTAATGAATAAAGACCTGTATTTTCAAAACCAGTGACTGCATGTAATCTTTTGAAAACCTGCCCTGATGAATTTATTTTCGGAAGCAAAAGCGGATACGTTGGCTCATCAACATTATAAAAACTAGGTTCGTTTTAGTATTACTAAAGAATTGCTCGCCAAACATTTTTAATGTGACAGTAAACGCTGAATCGAGCGGTTGAAAAAATGTTGAAGAATAGGATAGTAAAATTATTACTTAATTGTCATTATCTTGACATAGTTGATTCGCCGCCATAGAAACATGACTAAAATGACAATCAGTTGCTAAAACTACTCGGCTTCACAATTTACATTTTTGAAAGTAATGAAAACAGATTTAATCCATTGTATAAATTAAACTTTCTCCATTCAAAAAGAAAGAGACACTGTGTAGCACGTAAGAGGAGGTCCAACGAAACCCAATTGAGCCCAAAAATGTTTTGTTTTGTAGACAATAAAAGGGGGCAAATAATCACCGTTGGAATTGCAGAAATTATTGACAGTGCAATAATTTTTTTCATTTTTGCCACCAACAATAAGTGGTCGTCTTGTTCCTTTTCTAATTAAAACTGTTTTAAAACCTTAATCACAATCGAACCCAATTTTTTCACAGTTAAAAACATTTTTTGACTTGTCTAATACGTCTGCATTTTTGTAAGTTGTTTGAAGTGTTTCAGAAATTTCATCAATCACTTGGTTTGTGCATAGAGTTGCTCTCGCTGTTGAAATGCATTGTGCTAAATAGGGCTCAAGTTTTTTTAATTCTCCACTGTTTAATAGGTATGTTGATGATATCCATTCCCATTTTGTTAATGAATCAGAATCAAAAAATTTTATTGAGTTGTTAAATAACCAAAACACAAATATAAAATATTTAATTGAAAAAGAAAACGGTTCACACAAAATAACCTATCTTGATCTTTCATTAACAAATGAAAAACCCGGAATATACCACTTTAATATCTATCTTTTTTTCAAGGTACTCCTAGAAGTCTTTACGGACTTATCACAGAGCACCGCTTATTATTTTAGGAGAAAAGTTTTAGGCAGAAATCTTCGAAAATACTGTATTGCCAATGTTTAAAATTTAAGCATTGGCGATATTGTATTTCCGAAGAAGTCTAAACTTTTCTCATAAAATAATAAGCGGTGCTCTGTGATAAGTCCGTAAAGACCACTAGGAACACCTTAATAACTACAAAATAAAAAAATTGATTTAATCAAGTTAACGCCGTAGTTTAAATAAAGATAACGGTAAATGCGTTACTTCATCGCTTTTGGAAACCGTATCTTTTTGAAGAACACCTTCCATTGAAATTTCATTTTTTTAAAACCGTTTTATATTATTTGAATAACGAAGGTATATATAACCTCTAGAAATGTTGTATTATATAAAAAGAGTTATTTAATAAGGATAAAGTTTATTTACCGTTAACAGAAGTTTTTAATTTAATTTTTGTAACGAGTAAATATAAAACACAATTTAAGCTGTAATAAAATGTTTTCGTTTGAAAAAAACGGTTTTCACGATAAGTTCATTTCTTTTTAATGAAATCTTTTTCGTTGCATGACATCAACAGAAACAAAAGTACAAAAGTAAGGGAGCTTTTAACATTTTTAATGAAAAATTACGTTAGAATATTTTCCTATAGTTTTCTAAATATAACATGTTTGTCTTTAATTATTATATTTAAAATGGAGCTAAACAATAGAAAGTAACGATTGAAATAACATACGTTCTGAGCGCGTTCGTTTTAAAAACGATAAAAAAAAGAGTAAACAATTTAGAAAATAACAAGTAGTCATTTGTGTTGGAAATAGATAATCTTTTAATTCGATACATTGACTGACAAATAGGTAAAAACCATACCAAGCCATTAAAGACTGAAAAATCTATGTTTCGAAGTTTTTATGTCCAGGTATGAGGTGGAAAATTTAAATGCATCTCTCCCGAACCAATAGATTTGGCAGAGATGCATTTAAATTTTCTACCTCATTATAATGAATACCAATTACAAAGTTACAGACAATGCTGGAAATATCGCTAAAAGATTGTTTGCATTCAAATAATAATATAGTAAACCTTTATCCCAGTGGGCACAGGACCTAAAAAAGGATTTTTTTGGACGTTCAAAAGACGTCCAAAATGTTCGAAATGTGGAACATTCAAAAAACGTCCAAAACGTTCAAAAAATGTTCAAAAGACGTCTAAAACTTTCAAAAGACGTTTAAAAGACGTCTTTTTTATGTCCGTATTGTATTTGAATTTATTATATTCGTAATGGTATTATAAAGACTAAATTAACACTTTAATAGTATAGGGATTTTTGTAAATTAATTAAAAAAATGACTTAATAGGTTATATCATAAAAGTCTCGAACAAAAAGTAAAATAAATGTACTGTAAACTTTATAATACTTTGAATAGCGGGTTAACTTTGAATAATAATCTTTTTTTTTTTTTCAAGTTGTAATTGTGACAAGAATTTCTATGAAACTATTCAAACCTTAAACATCAAAGTATTAAAAATAGTTTATATTTTGATTAAAGTTTTACTTTGTCTATTGGTTGTTATTGTTCCTTAAAAAACGAATTAAATACCGTAAAAACCCCTAATTCCGGATGGTTTAGGACTTAAATTGTCATAACTAGCTCAATACAAAGAATTTTGAAATAATTTTTTTAAATAAATAAACTTCATAACAAGACAAATCAAACGATATAAAAAGTGTTATTTTTGCAATATAAATCTACCTTTTATTTTATTTTTAAAAAATATTGTTTTTATCCGGAATTAGGTGTTTATGTCCCTAATTCCGGATGCGTATAAAATACAGAAAAACACATACACAAATAATACTAACATTAAAATAATTATTTTAATCCATTAAAAAAATGAAATCGTTCTATAAAAAAAGAATATATATTATTTTATACACATTCGTTACAAATAAATTCCATTATTGGACGATAATCAAAGACACATTCAATGCATGACCAATTTGACTCACACGCTCACACGCAAGCCATTGGTTATCTAAGTTATTTGTCCAATTAATTTCGCAAGAATAACATATAAGATCATCAGATACTAAAATGTTATTTGAAGCTTGAGGAAAATAAGGGTCTTCTAATTAAAACTATTGTAACCATCAACAAAAAATATAGTTTTTAAATTAAATTAAATTAATTGATTCTTTGTCTTTATACCTTTTTTACCTGGTATTTTAGACGACTGACTTTGTCTCAACTTTTTTTTTCTTCTCTTTTCTGTGCATTTTTCGCTTTTTGAGTAGCTGTGGAAATCTTTTTTTGTTCTCTAGTAAATTTCTTTGCAGCTTGTTCATCTAATTTTTTTTTTTTTTTTATGTTTGTTCAGCTTCATCGTAAGCTATGACATCCGCCGAAGTCATATTAAAATTAGCTGGTCGCTTTATTCTCTCACTTTTTTGAACTCTTTTATTTAGAGTTGGTGTCAATTGATCTCGAAGCAAGTTTAACACTGATTTGTTTATATCTTTGCCCACTTGTTGAACAGCATTATTCAAAGTAGCAAAACTTTCAAGCAAAAGTTCACGATTTGACATTCTTGACGGTGTGTTAGGTGTATTGGTAGCATTTCCCATAACGAATGGACTAGATACTGTTGAAGAATCAAATAAATTTTCAATATTGTTGTTTTCGACAGCTTGAAACACAGCACCAATGGAAATTTTTTTAGAAGAAATTTGTGAACGATCGAGTGGAAATATACCAGTATTTTTGAAACCACTCCGTGCATTTTCAGGTTTAAACCCACCATTTTGGATGAGATCCTTAAACATGGCCGGAAAATGTCAATTAGTCAGGTTTTGAAAGTGATTTTAGTCAAATAACTTTCGACAATTCTCTTCCGTGCGCCTTTTACTGTTTTAAAAACGCCAACATCTAGTGGCTGTAAAAAATGGCTGGTATGAGCCGGCAAACGCCAAAGTAAAATAGAATTTCCTAAAGCTTTTTTTTTTCAACTCTAAGCTCATATGTGAAGCATGGCCATCAAGTATTAGAACTTTAAATCCTGAAAGTTTGTTTACGTGAGGCAAAAAAAACTGTTTTAAACCACGACAAAAAATGTTCGAATTGCATCCAGCCTGAACTACTACTGTTATAATGAACATTCTGGGCACCGCCTTTGCACAAGTCTTTCATAACATGTTTGCCTTTATAAATTATTTGATGAGGTAAATAATTACCGAATGCGTCACAACAAGTCAAGATTGTCGTCATTTGCTTTTCATTCGATGGTGCTAGCTTTTTAGGGTTTTTTGTTCCTTTTCTACAAGTAATTTTGACTTTGCCTTGATCAAATTGCAAACCAGACTCATCACAGTTAAATATTTGAAACGGCTTATCGCCTAAATTATGTTCATTATATGCTACTGCTATTTGCTCAAACCAATTGTCAATTATAGCTGGTTGTGTGGCCACAGCTCTAATAGTTTGTATACCGCTTACTTTTCTTGGGCAAATTTCTTTACGATATTTATTCATGAAACCGGAGTACCATTTTCTAGTCAGTCTTTGAATAGACTACGTTGGTTTGATTCTTTTAAATAGTTAACAATAAAAACACGTCTTTTCTATTCAAGCCGAAGCCTATATCACTCATAAATTTTAATAAATCAACAATAATAGCTTCAGTGATGTTGCTCATCTTTCTTGGCGCTCCTCGATTATTAGATGATCTATTTGTTCTGTCAAAAAGTGTAGATTTTGCCACATTATAATTCTTAGCAGCTTGTACGTATGACATTTTTTTTTCAGTAATAGCTTGAATAGCTAGCTGGATTCGACTCCATATTCTTTAATACAGTAATACAATTAACACAAATGCGTTAACTTTATGGATGCTAAAAAAAATAGCTGTATCTGGATTAGTTTCAATTATTTTTTCCCTGTTGGCTATTTTATTTTTTATTACTTTCATGAACATAATATATTATATTATGTGCATGAAAGTGATAAAAAATAAAATAGCCAATTGTAATTAACTGTATCCGGGACTCAAAAGTGTATTTGTTTATTGCTGCTGGCTAATTTGTTTATTATTTTTTTTAGGTACATAAAATAATACTTACCTCTATCCGGAATTAGGTGTCTTTTTTTTTAGCTGGTAGCAAATTTGTTTTTCATTTTTTTCAATTATTTCAAAAGGTAATTTAATTTTTTTTTGGCTAAAATAATCAGCATAAAATTCTGCACAAAATAGTGTTTTTACTTTTTTAATATTTTTGTTGCAAGTCAAAGTTATTTTTTTTGTTTTTTTAGTTATGAGAGATTTCAAATTGAAATCTTTCATGATTGCATTAGTTTATATAATTTTTCTTTTTATATTTTTCGATTTGTCTGGTAAAGACGTTTATTAATTAAAAAAAAATTATTCATAAATTCATTATATTAAGGGAGTTATGAAACTTTTTACTAAAATCATCCGGAATTAGGGGTTTTTACGGTATTTCGGATATTTTTCTCAAAAAAAATCATTTTATTATTTTATTTTATATATATTTTCACAACTACATCTTTGTAACATTTTTTTCCACATCATAATATAAGCAAATTATACTTCCGTTTTAATAGATTATATTTAACCAAATACTGTTAAAATACAAAAACAGAAAAAATAGCACTCAGTTAAAAAAGAAGAAAAAATAAAAAATAATAATAATTTTAAATTTAGGAAACACCAGTTGAATATATTATGAGAGGCTGTTAAGATAGGTTATATTGTTATAGGGAACTCGTAGAAGACTGAATAAGTCTTATCATCGAGAACCTTGGGGTAATATGCAAGACATTATGTTTCTTATGCACAAATATTTTAAATATGGTGATAAAAATTTGTTTTGTTTTTTCTAGTTGTATTATGATTTGTGTGTATTTCTTGTTTTTTAATGTTTTTTGGATATATATATAAATCTGACCTTTCCCAGTAGAAACGATGACGTCGAAAGGACGTCTTTTTAGAACGTTCAGGACCGGTTCGAAATGACGTCTTTATAGGACTTAGTAAGGACGCCTTTTTACGACCTAAATAAGACGTCTTTTTGCGACTTTATTAAGACGTTCAGAACTGGTTCTAACTGGCAACGCCAAATGACGTCTTTTTAGGACGTAATTAGGAAGGAATAAAGACGTATTTTTCAGACGTCCAAAAGTCGTGAATTTAGGACGTTCAGAACTAGTGCTAAATGGAAACGCCAAATGACATTTTTAAATAACCTAATTTAGCTGTCCTCATTTCGACATCTAAAATACGTGTTTTTACATGACTTTATTCAAACGTAAGGTTAAAATTTATGTTTTCGCAGAATTTTTTGAGAATAAGTAAAAAGTAAAAATTTGCATAACATTTTTAATAATATAATTGTGCTTAGTTTTCTAAATTATAATTTTTATAAACTTCTTCATCCACTTGTTAATTTCCAAGAATCGACTGCTCGAACACTTGACGTCATTCACCTTCTTTTAGATCAGGTGCGCGCTTTAGAATATTGCCAACAGCATTTTAAAGTTCTTTTTCGCTGTAGGAATCAGGTAAACAGTCTTAAACTTAAAAAAAATTGTAAAGATAAGTATGTAAAAATAAAGGGAAGAGGAATAAAGAGAACATTTATAATACACTTTATGACGTAATATATATATATATATATATATATATATATATATATATATATATATATATATATATATATATATATATATATATATATATATATATATATATATATATATATATATATATATATTAGGACTTGCATGCGATTACAATTTTTAATCGCAATTAATCACATGATTAAATTTTTTGATCATAATTAATCGCGCGATTAATCGAACACTATAATTTAAATAAATAAAAGAAACAAACAGGAAAAGTTTTAAAAATCATTTGATCTATTTACATGCAAATGATAAAACATCATAAAAAAGTTCTAATTATAGTTTATACTGTTTCTAATACAACAAATAAAAATGAAATATTTGAAAAATTTGAAATAAAAAATTTCTTAAAGCCAGTCTTTTAAACATAATAACATGTTCAATGAATCTGGCAGCAGAGATGATCTGTGCTTGTCTGCAATGAATCCAGCGGTTGAAAACAGTCTTTCGCATGGAACTGTAGTCGCTGGAACCAGCAAATATTTCTTCGCAATTGTTGCTAATCGAGGATATGAACCTTGATGTAGGTTCCACCACTGAAGAGGATCTGAATCCATTTTGGCGCAGGGTTCTTTGCGATATCGACTCAATTCATCTTCTTTTGGGGAATCAACTTCATCCAGATCTGGTAGATTGAATGCCATTTTAAGATTTTTTGCTGATGCCTGTTGCAAAATAATTATTCAAATATTACCATAAATAAAGCATATAGATAATATTTAACTATTTCAATTAATATTATAGTACTCATAGAATTTATCTATAAAAAAGGTTAGGATAAATTTAATTTATCTATAAAAAAGGTTTTTTGATAAATGCAATTTTGAATCCATTATTATGCCATTAGATTTATTCAATAAAAAAAAACCATCAAATTAATTACTACAAAATGCTCACCTCTTTTGGTTCTTGTTCTATTGATACTGGTCTGAGGTCTGGAATAGATTCAAGAAGCTTCGATAATCTCTGCCTGACATTTGATCTTTCATTTGAAGCTATAAACGATAAATTTTTAAATCTTGAATCCAATGCTGACGAGATTTACAACCAACTATCATTCGAAAAATCATTAAAACTGCGCTCCATTTCATTTACAAATTTTTCTTTAAATAGCGCGATGTAACGAGGATCATCATCTTGAATAACCATTTCACGTGATAAGTGGCATATAATTGGTAAAACCACTGAACTAGACACGTATTTATTACCACCTAACAATTCTGACGCCACTTTGCTTCACGAGTCAAAAAAATTTGTTATCTGTAAATATTGTTCCAAAGAATTTGCATATCACCGAAGTCTTACAAGTCTTCAGTATCATTTGAACAGTAAACACGTGTTCTTCGCAACTACTAGTAAAAATCAAAGCAAGATCGCGAGTTCGTCAAAACAACTTACAATTGAGGACAGTATTAAATCACAAAAGGGCGTAAATAAACAAATTTCTGCAGATAAATCAAAGGAAATTACGGAAGCCATTGTTTGCTGGGTTGCAAACAGCTGTCGACCACTCAACATTGTTACAGATCCAGGTTTGACGAATGTCATTCGAACAGCAACGTCCGACTACAGTTACAATATTCCCTGTCAAAACACAATTAAAATAAAAATGCAAACACTCTATGAAGATGAGAAGAAAAAAAAATTGACCTCATAAACATGGCTACTAGTATAGCAATTACCTGTGATCATTGGTCTTCAATGGGTAATGTCAGTTATCTTGGTTTAACATGTCATTTAATAGATAACAACTGGATGTTGAACTCATTTGCCTTAGGTGTTCATCAAACATTGGACCGACACACAAGTGACATTGTTTCAATCCACATCAGAAATATTGCAGATGAATGGGGATTATTTGAAAAAATATTTTCTATTGGTACTGATAACGGTAGAAACATTGTAAAGGCTGTATCAAGTTTTCCCTTCAAACATCTTCCATGTTTCGCACATACCGTTCAGCTAATTATAAAATCTGCCATTGAGGTGACTGCATTTAACATAACACTAGCTAAATGTCACAGAATTGTTGGACATTTTAAACATAGTCCAGCAAATAATATGGAATTACATGAAAATCAGATTGACCTCGACCTGCCACAAGAAAATCTAATTCAGCATGTTGTTACAAGGTGGAATAGCATGTATGATATGCTGAGACGTATGTTGAAATATAAAAAAGCCATCACAGTAACACTTGATGAGCAAAGCCATCACTTACAGACTTTGACAGAGAGTTGGAAAAAATGGAAAAAATTGCTGATGTTTTGCAACCTCTTTGCAATCTATCCTCAACGGAGCCTTTAAAAGGCTCCGTTGAGGATAGATTTATTGCCATTTGAACCCATAATTTAAACTATTAAATAAAGTTCATCAGGATAAGGTATTAAAAATTTGGAAATTTAATAAATTGGCAAAACAACAACGCGATCAAAACAATTTCGAAAACAAAAAGTATAAGGTAAGAGAGACATAATTGAGACAAATAAAACAAAATGGCGTCATCACAGGAATAAACATTGGTTAGAAATAAGAAAGTGGTATAGAAATTTCTTTATTGCTCAAAAATTATTTTTTGATGCTAACCAAAATTAGCATTGCCAAAAAAATTTATGAGTTAGAAAATTTGATCTGTGTTAATTTTTTTTTGAAAAAAAATTTATGAGTTAGAAAATTTATGAGTTAGAAAACTTGATCTGTGTTAATTTTTTTTTAACTTTCGTTAAATTATTAGCGCTTTAACGCGTTTTTAACGCGTTAACTTTGCAAGCCCTAATATATATATATATATATATATATATATATATATATATATATATATATATATATATATATATATATATATATATATAAATTAGAATAAAATCACTTTAGGAAAATTTTTCTCATCTAACACTGTGTTTCATCAATAGAAAAATTTTCGTCAAGTGATTTTCAACTAATTTATAATTAAATTAGTTGAAAATCACTTGACGAAACTGTTCTTTTAGGAACATTGAGCACTCTATTTTGTAGAATACATTTTAAAATTATTTATATATATATATAAATATATATATATATATATATATATATATATATTTAATACACACAAACACATATCACACGCATACACACACATATATAAAATGATGATACTAAAAATGCTCTTTTTATATAAAAATTATACTTACTTTGAAAGCATGCCCTTCTCAACTGCACTGCATGATGTGCCACCAGCATTTAATAACTTATATTTCTAAATTAAAAAGATAACACTAGTATAAGTGATTTGGGCAATTTAGTGTTAGTTATATTGGGTATAGGATAATTCACTAGTGTTTTGATCAATTTAGTAATCTTGTGTATGTGTAAAGTGTGCAACATGTATATATTTTTAGATCAAAATTTGTTTTGTAACTTATGATAGTAATTTACTCTTATAAAGAAAACTAAATATTCAACCTTAAAAAAAATATACCACATTTTTTACAACATTTGTATCGATTTTAATAAGTAAAATAAAAATTATAGAAAAGTGAATTAAAAAGAGCAATCAAATTTTAACTTTTTAAAAAGTTATTTAAGGAGTTTTAAGGAGGATATTTTTTCCAAGGTATTTAAGGTTTTTAAGGAGGATTGGGAAGCATGTTTTGAAACCCTATACAGACTCAGAATAGGCAGAGATATGCGCAATCTGATTCGCTGATTTTGAAAGAGAGGCTTTTGCGCGTATGTTTAAATCAAAACAAATCTCAAAAAACGTATTGAATAATAAAAGTGATTTCGAGTAATTTCATAAAAAACCAAATAATAATGGCAAAAAAAAATTATGATTTTTCTATCCAATTTTGTGCAATATAGTACAAATACTTATACAAACCCTCACAACTCAAAACATCCGTGATTTTAAGAATTTTTTCTTAAAAATAAAGATTTAAAAAAATTAGTTTGTTTTTCTAATTGTTTTTATAATTCTAAGATATAAAAAAGACAACCATTGTAACAAACTATAAACCAGATGGTAAAACTTGACTATGTCATGATTCTCATACGATAGATTTTTTAAAACAGTTTTAAAATTTACCTACTAATATCAATAGACTATTATTAACTTGGTATAATTTTTTTTTCAAATTAAGTTCCCATTTATCCAATCATTTAGCAAGAAAAGTATTTTGAAAAAATAGCCTAATTTAGAACTTTACACTTATTACTCCCATATATAAATTATATACAACACTAAAAAAGTTTGGGAATATTGCTTATTGGTTGTTATAGCTAGCCCAGATGATTTGCAACACTCTTAAATTAAAAGCAATTGTAAGCAAGAACGAATTTAGATATCCTTTGGTAATGTATAGTAATAAAAGATCACAAAGCATTGTAACATAATAAGCTATTAGAAAAAATCTATAACCTGATGTCTGCAAGTGTGTTTTGATATTGTAAATTGATTACGAAAAGCAATAACTCTCAACTTACCACACCTTTATGAAAAACTAAGTGTAAAAAGGTAGAAACAAGAAAAATAACAAACATGAAAGTTCATATTGTTGTTTATTTCAATTTCAAAACTCAATACATGTTTGTTGATATATAGCTTTTAACCTGAACAAAATACTCGCTATTGTATTCTATAATTAATATAAAATGTGTATCCTTTAATAGCAACTGATGGTAAATAATATTAAATAAAGCAGCAAACTTCGATAAATTTTATATATTTATAATGCTAATAATTTATTTTACATTATATACTTCAGAAGAAAAAGAAAATATGTCTGCTCTAAAAAAATTAGAAAAAAAACCTTTAATAAAATGTACTCCATATTTACAAACTTTATAAATAGTTTCATTATGTAATTTTTGGTATAACCAATAAAAACAAGTGTTCTTTTTTTAAATTTCTGTGAATATCTTATGTTTATTAATATAAAAACAGAGATGCGTCATGTTTTATTTTGATGTAATATTAATTATTTTTTTGAAAACTTGCTTCTTCAAATGTAAAAGCTAATTTTGATGAAGTTATTTTTATTACAAAAGTTGCCATAATTTACCTTTATTTGGTTAAATTTTTTGACTTTAATACTCAGTAAAGTTTTAATGTTCAGTAAAAAAACAAATATCTCTTTTTTTGTTAAGTTTTCCAATAGATTATTATCCAATTTATTATTCAAATTATTTCCATTAGATTAATATCCAATTTTCATCAACTATAATATATATAAAGAAAAATATTGATGTACGTCTTATCAGCCTTCTCAAAATTTAGGTTGAGCAGTAACTTCTTCAGGGTTTGTAGATTTATATGGAACATGTAAGCTAGTTTGGCAAAACATCTGTAAAAATTTTCTTTTTCCGAAATTTTAAATGTTAAACTGTTTATTATCAAGTTGGTATAAAGATGCAGTAACGAGCTTAGAACAACCTCTGCCTCAGCTTAAAATTTATACTTTGCATATTTTAAGTACTTTACCAGTATTCTGGTGCAATTGCATATAAACTTTGTATCGAGCATGCTTTTTAGAACACGGACATTATATTTGATGAGAAACACATTTAGAAATTGCACACATGCAAATTCAAGTGAAATATTTCAAGAGTTTATACATACAAAACATATTTTATAATAGCAAAAATATTTATAGCATGACAACTTATTTCGTTCTTTTTTTTGATAATTTTATTTTCTTTTTTTTATTACTCTTTTTTCATTAAAACGTTTGATTTTAACCACTTAGTTTAGTTTTTTAAATCTTTTTTTTTTCATTAATACAATACAAAAAATGCCACAATCATTTGCCATAATCCACTTTTATTTGGTTTTTATTGGATATAAAGTTATTTGACTTCAATACTTTTTCTTGCTTTTAATGTCACTGTTTATATGTAACTGTACAAAAATTACTGTTCTGTAGACAAACATAAATATCACTTCTTTTGTTTATTTTTCAAATATTTTATAACTTAATGTAGCCTGCCAAAATTTTTTTAAATTTTAAAAAAGTTTTTATTGGTTTAACACGATGTTTTATTAAAGTTACGTAATAAAAAAATATATCAGCCTCCTCCAAACTATGGTTGAAACAAAGCATGAAAACAAAATCTCCTCAGAGTTCATATATTGACATGAAACATGTAAGCTAGTTTTGCAATTAGTACAAGTTTTCTTTTTTTAAAAACTCTAATTTTCAACTTTTTATAATAAACATGTAAATCAGTTTATAAATAAAGTTCTTCACCAGTAGTCACGTAAAACTGCATATAAACTTTGTATGCAAAAGTGCTTCACTATTACTAATAGTGAAGCACTTTTGCATTCTTAAAGCATTCTCAAATACATAGTTTATATAAGTATTGTGTACGAGACTAATAGTATTAGTCTCGTACACAATACTTATATAAACTATGTATTTGAGAATGCTTTAAGGCCAAGAGCATATTTTAAGAGAAACACATTTGTAGATTTTTTCAAATTTACTTCAACACATTTTTTTTTTCCGTTTCTCAAAATTAACAATAGATAAAATCTTCATCACCAAGATAAACTTTATTGAAATTTTTACGAGTGAAAATTCTCTTGTACAAATAGATTTTGATACATTTTAAATACTCTGAAGAGTACTAAAATAAAATGAATTTCCTGTGTTGTTAGTAACACATGACTTGTATTGATAAACTTAGTATATCATTACTTTGAAATTTATTTCAAAAATCTGTTTGTTTTGATTTTAATTATGATTTTTCAACAAAATCGCACTTGCCTCTCTTTCAAAATCAGCGAATCAGATTGCTCATTTTTCTGCCTATTCTGAGCCTGTATAGGGTTTCAAAATATGCGATTGGGAACCCTGAAAATATATGTCAATAAATAAATGACTACATATTGGCACTCTCTCAGCAAACATTGATGTCGTGAATTTGCAGTGGACCTATATAGGCATTTTGAGCAGTTAAATGGAGTTAAACTCATTGTTTACTTAATAAATGACTTAAGTGGCCAGCCGATAACATTCCAACAATATATAGTGGTTATTCATGTTATCCAATTTTGGCTGCTGCCACTAATGATCCATTAAGTATATGATGACCAAAACTGGAACCACCTAAAATGCATATATAGGTCCACTGAAATTCCTCTTTAAATGTTTGATGTGTTATATATTTTTTTACTAAATATTAAAACTAAAAACCGTAAATTATCAAAAATAAATTCATATAGAAAAAAATATTAACTCAATTCCATCTTTAAATACATTTTTCTCATTCTTATTTGAAGTTGGATAAGTAACTAAAAAATAAACTTTATCAAATAATAAATATAAATATTGATTTTAATTATGATTATTGTTTTGGAATTTTTAGATAGATAAAAATAGATAAATAAAATAGAGAAATTAATTACATCTATCTAAAGTATTATTTAAAGCAGACTTTGACATGTCTGGTACAACTAATGTCTTTATTCTGTTTTTTAGAGAAAATTCAAATTTCAAAAGAGTAGGATAAGTCACTAACAAATGAGTCTAATTTAAAAAATTAAATCAGTCGTAACAGTTTATAGGTAAGTAGAAAATTTTCTTATTAAACACAATTATTCCATCATAAGTTCCATAAGCGGAACATTTTTCACAAAATTTGTAACCATTATGAGATTTTAAAAACAATCTAGCAGGAACATTGCACAAAAGAAAGACATTTATATTTTTTTGTTGTATAGAAAACCATTTTTTATTATGGTCTTAGCTCAAAGAAAAAAATAGATATTTAGTTACTGAATAAGGCTTGATTTCATTAAAATAAATGCCAACAATACAAATATTAAAATAATCAAAGCAAGCTAATATTGGCCACAATTGTTTACTAGAGAATTTAAATAAAGGTAAACCATCAATAATGAAATTTAAAAAATGTTCTTAATACTAGTAAACGACCGATACTTTGGCCAAGGCTAGGTTTGATAACACATAGCCGCAACCGGGGCCAGGTTTATGACCAGGGCTGCAAAAATATTGATAGATCCTATAAAAATGTTATTTTTAATTAAAATTTATGATAGAGTTATAATTAAAAACAATACTTTTATAGGATCTATCAATTTCAATGCAGCCCCGGCCGGGTTTATGACCCGGGCTGCAATAATATTAATAGATCCTATAAAAGTATTGTTTTTAATTATAACTCATATCATAAATTTTGATTAAAAATAACATTTTTATAAGATCTATCAATATTTATGCAGCCCTGGTCATAAACCTGGCCCCGGTCACAGCCATGTGTTATCAAACCTAGCCCCGGCCAAAGCCCCGGTCGTTTACTTCTTAATACTTTGAAGTATTTAATAATAATAAATAAATATTTTAAAATAAGAGTAATTACCACCACACTTTTCAGGAACAGTTAATAACTGTTTATCTCGAAGATGCAGGGAAAATTTTAAAAATACCTATAGGTATAACTTAGTTATACCCCTAGGTGTTTTGAAAATTTTTTTTTTGCATCTTTGCGAAGTTCCAAATTTTGATTTTGTAATATTTCAAGAAGTTCGTTAACTAATGTACTGGTCTTATTATTTTTTTACATTTGTTTTTTTTATTCTAAAAGTTGTCAATTAAAGATATTGAATTGTATTGCTTTAAGTGAAATAAGATATACTCCCTCTGTTCCAAAATACTGTTCCGATTTGCAATCAATGTAAAAAATTATTGAAAGTAAATTTTGTTTTTAATTAAAAACATTTTTTTTATAAAATTTAGATGTTTTTCTATAGTATTATGAACAATTCATGGCAATAATATTATCTTTTACCACCACATCACTGATTTCTAAAAAGAATGTTTTTTTTAATGAAGTATTTTGTTCCGAAATACTGTTCCGATTTGTTAAAAATGAATTATAAACTTAAAGGTTCAATAACATTGTAACATTTTTAGTGGAAAAAATTTTTACATTGTATGATCTTTTGAAAAAAGCCTTTCATAAATATAGGAAGATCTAAATTATTGCGATAATATGACACATTGTTGCCTATTTATGACACATTGTTGCCTATTATTTAAATAACTGGTAAACAATTTAATAGTTTTATTTTTTATAGCATATTTTTTCATTTTTAAACAGAATTTTATGGTTGATCGTATCGAGAGCTTTTGTAAGATCAATAAAGACTCCCAATACAAACTGTACTTTATCAAAATATGAACTGAATACTTTTTACACTGCCTCAGCTAGTGTAGCAGCTTGTTGTCTAAGTTGCAAAATTTTTGTTTATAAATTTATTAAGCATGTAAAATCTAAAGAAGTTTGTTAACCTACTATAGTTATGATCCATTGCTATAGCATAACATGTTATGTACATTTTTTTGCATACAACTTTGAATAATATTTAAGTAACCCCACTAGTTAAGTTGTCAAAAACATGAAACAGCTTAAAGATTTTCTTTATCATACATATATAATATATAATATTATGTTTAAAAATCGATATATCATGTGTATAAAAAGTAAGTTATACACACATTTTTTCTAACTGTAATTATGTGTGAATATGTATGCGTGTTTATATATACATATATATATATACACACACACACATATATATATATATATATATATATATATATATATATATATATATATATATATATATACATATATATATATATATAAATATATATATATATATATATAAACACGCATACATATATATGTATATATATATGTATATGTATATATACATATATATGAAGCCTATATATATATATATATAGGGCTATATATATATATACATATATATATATATATATATATATATATATATATATATATATATATATATATATATATATATATATATATATATTATTTTAAAACATCAAGAAATACAGTTTCTCTCAATACAAATAATATTATTTTATAAGAAATTTTCGCTAGGTTATAGATACCAGCATCATCAAATTGTAAAATGTTACAATAATTTTTAATCGTTATAGTTTATATAAAATTGTTACTATTGACGTCAGCGGTTGAATGGCTTCTTATATATATATATATATATATATATATATATATATATATATATATATATATATATATATATATATATATATATATATATATATATATATATATATATATATATATATATATATATATATATATATATATATATATATATATATATATATATATTTGAAAGATGACATCTTTTATGAGAGTATATTATATATTATTTTAAAACATCAAGAAATACAGTTTCTCTCAATACAAATAATATTATTATATGAGAAATTTTCGCTGGGTTATAGATACCAGCATCATCAGCTTGTAAAATATTACAATAATTTTTAATCGTTATAGTTTATATAAAATTGTTACTATTGACGTCAGCGGTTGAATGGCTTCTTTTGATTTTTAAATTTTAAAAATGGCGTCCAAAACATAGTTTTGACATATTGGCCTTCATCAAGGTTAATTCCGCCGTTTCGCGCAGAGCACATGTTGCTTTGTATTTCTAACGCCTCTCTAATTTTTCTTTCAAACTTTTTATTTTCTACCTTTAACGTTCTCGTTTTTTCCCAAATAATATTTTCTTTGCAAAAGGTTTTATGAAATGCTAATGCAGATTGATTAGGCTTGTTTTCAATAATGCTCTTCTGATGTTGATGCATCCGCGTACTTACCTGCATTTTTGTTTCACCTATGTAAACTTTGGAGCAGTTGCATTTTATTATATGCGTTCCAGGTTGGTTGTTACTTGGTAGTTTTGTTTTGTTTTTTGATGTTAATAAAGATCTTAAATTTGGGTTTGATTTAAATACTGCTCTGTACCCTGTTTTTCGGAATATTTTTCGAAGTTTTGGTGAAAGGCCTGGTACCCAAGGTAAAGACACTACAGGAAGATTGTTGCATTCTGATGGAATTTAGTTTTTATTTTGTCTTTTTTCATGGAATTGGTGTGTAATATTCCTCATTAGCTTTTCATCGTACCCATTTTCAATAAACATGTCAATTAAAAAATTTATTTCGTTTTGCAAATGATGTTTACTACAGATGGAGTGAGCTCTGTGGAGAAAACCTTTAAATATAGCTGTTAAAATATTTGGATCGTGATTTGAATGCGGTTTAATTTGAATGTTAGTGATTGCCTCTTTTCGATATACTTTGTACTCATATTTTCCTAGTGTGTTATTTGTAATGCTTATATCAAGAAAGTCAAGCGTTTTTGTTTCGTTTTCAACTTCAATTGTGTATTGTATTGCAGGATGTTGCTGATTTAAAATATCTTGGAACTGTTTTGCTTGTTTGATGTTAGGAAGTCTTGCATGACTATCTTCAACGTATCTTAAAAATGATTTTAGATTAAGTGCAGGATTTTTTGTCAAAGCCATTTTAATTGCATTATTTTCATGGAATTGTAGAAAAGATTCCGCGAGAACAACCATGAAAGAAAGTCCGATTGGTCCTGAGTTTTCCATTACGTGAATCTTATTGTTCCAATGAAAATAACATTGATATAAGCAAAGTTCTATGAGTTGTTTTATTTCAGGTATACTTAGTTTTGTTAAGTTTTTATATGATAAATTGTTACTTAATTGTTCTAAAAGTATAACGATGGCTTCTTTTAACGGAATTGACGGGTACAAATTTACAACATCATAAGACACTTGTATATCATTGTTGGCGACATTCCAATTTTCAGCTTTTTTTATAAAGTCAAAAGAGTTTTTTAATCGTGTCGGATTTTCATTTAAGACTGGTTGTATTATCTTAACTAAGAATTCTGATATTCCGTGGTTTGGTGTGCCAATGGTAGAGATAATTATTCTAGTGAACGGAAACTTTCGGCTTCGGCCAAAATTTCGGCCGAAGTTTCGGCCGAAACCGAAACCGAAATTTTTGCTTCAACAATTTGTTTACTTTTCCTGTTTCGGCCGAAATTTCGGTTCAAACCGCAACCGAAATGAACCGAAACTTTTATAAGATTTTTTTTAAGTTTTTATATAGAGTGTGATCATGACGGTTTCCTAATTGTAATCTTTTGATAGTATATCAATTTTTAATTATAACAATTGTAAAAATTTTAATTGAAATCACGTTACTTAATAGTTTTAAGTTACTATTCTCAAATCATTCTTAAAATGAATTGACATTTTTTTTTTTTTTTTTAATTTAAACATTTTCGCTTCCAACAAGGCTGCAAGCAGCCACTAATTAAAGTTGGAAGTTACTGAAAGAGAAAAGATGAAGATTGTAGAGCAAGATAACGATTGACGGACGACTTAAAAGATTGCAAATTGTATGAATCAGGAAAGCAAGATGAAGGAAGCGAATTCCAAAGAACTGATGTTCGAGGAAAAAAACTAGACGAATAAGCGTTTTTGGAGCACTAAGGAACAGTCACAGAAAAAGGATGACACTTAATTGAATGACGAGTAACACGAGAATGAATTTTAGTAGATGGCACAAGAGACGCTAGCTCTTTAGAGCAGTGCCCATTATAGTATTTGTAGAAAAGAGAAAGAGAAGCAACATTACGACGATGTGATAATGGTTGGAGGTTGGCTGCAAGAGCAGGTCCAACTATGTTTACAATGCGTTTTTGCACCTTGTCTAAAAGAGAAAGGGCATCATTAGAAGATCCGCCCCAGATATGGCAACAGTATTCCATACAAGGCCGGATTTGAGATTTATAGAGATAGAGAATAGAATCCAGAGTAAGAAAGTGACGAGCTCGATAAAGAGATGCAACCTTAGCAGATGCTAATTTTGCAACTGATTTGATATATGGTTTCCAAGAAAGATTTGAAGTAAGAGTTAATCCTAGAAGATGAAGAGTAGGTGACTCATCGAGTACATCACCGTTCATAAATATAGGAAGATCTAAATTATTTTGATAATAATTGGCTGAAAAAAATTGAGTTTTATCTGAATTAAAGTTCATCAGCCGCTGTGAGCCCCATGCTGTAGCAGAAGTGAGATCCTTTTCAAGCTCAAATGCCCTCTCCAAGCAATCAGAGGGTGATGGTTTCTTATCACGACAAGAATAAATGGTAGTATCATCAGCGAACAATGCCACCTTAGATGTGAGAATATCTGGAAGATCATTAATGTAAATTAAAAAGAGTATAGGGTCAAGGATAGAACCTTGAGGAACCCCTGAAGTTACAGAATAAGAAGAAGAGTGTTGTCCATCGAGGACAACTTTTATGCTACGATTGGAAAGGAAGGATTCAATGATCTTAAAGATGTTGCCGGATACACCATAAGAAGAAAGCTAATGGAGAAGACCAGCATGCCAAACTTTATCAAAAGCTTTTGAAATATCAAGAGCTATGGCCTTAACCTCTCCACCTTTATCTAATGCACGATAAAACCTGTCAGTTATTACTGTTAGCAAATCAGCTCTAGAACGAGAAGATCGAAATCCATGTTGATGGTCAGAAAGTAAGTTATTAGATTCAAGATGAGAAATTAAGTGTTTGTTAATTAAAGATTCAAAAAAATTTAAGTAAAGCAACCCAAACCAATAGTTTCATCAAAAGTTTCTCAGTGCTAAATTTTACAATGGAAAATAATCGATAAAAAACTGGTTTATGGAATCATTTTACCGTGACAGCTAGTGATTTCAAATACGGAACTTGCAATATCTGCAATTTGAAAATATCTCGTGGATCTCACAATCCAAAACTTCAATCACTTAGCGGACTTTCATCACATTTAAGAAGTCGTTTACTCTAAAAAATCTCCTCACTGAAAAAGCAATACTTACAACTACCGGCAGTCCTGAAAATATACCAACCTCAGATCAAGTTGAGCCTATTACAATTAAAAAAAAGAACAATACCCTTATTTGACATCAGAACAAAACAGCAGAGGGCTGAAATGTTGCAATTTGCAATGCCTGGTTGGGTTGACAATATCTCAAAAATTGATTCAAACTCAGAAGAAGGTCTGATTTTAAACATTCTTTTTCAAATTTCGGCCGAAATTTCGGTTTCGGCCGAAATTTCGGTTTCGGCCGAAATTTCGGTTTCGGCCGAAATTTCGGTTTCGGCTAAGGCTTAACTGAACCGAAATTTCGGTACTTTCGGTTTCGGCTCAAATTTCGGTTTCGGTCGATCACTAAATTATTCTCATAGGGTACGATTTTTCTGGTTTATGAGCTTTTATTACTCCATACATTCGAGGTGGGATAGGATCACTTGGATATATTTTTTCGCATTCCTCTTTAGAAAAACGCTGTTTTTTATTTAGTTTTGAAAGAAATCTTCTAATTTTTGCAGCGTAACTGGCAGTAGGGTCTTCACTAATAATTTTTGTCGGACCTATTTGTTCACGGATTTATTCTAAAGCTTTAGAATGTTCAATCCTTACAAAACCTGTTCCTTTGTCAAACGGGTATATAGCAATGGTTTCATCGTTTTTTATTTCTCTAAAAGATATCCTCTGTTCTTTTGTCGGATTGTTATTTAGTTTCTTCTCTGTTTTTAGTACTCTTAAAACGTCCTTCCTTAAATTTTGTACATTTTCTACTTTGTTGTTGTATTCTAATTTTATCGCATTAGACTCTGTTGTTGTTATAATATCCATGTATGGAATCGACTTTAAAGATGGTACAAAGTTTGGACCAAGGTTCAGAAAATCATTATGACTTATGGAAATATTGGTATCGCAAAGATTTAAACTGCATTCTTCTTATATTTTATTGTTTTGCTGGCAACGTTTTTTCCATGTTCACTCTGAAGCATGTTAAACTTTTTAAACAATCGTTCTTTTGATTTGATAAACATGCTTTCCCTTGATTTTTCAGTGATTTGTTCTAATTTAATATAGTCTTCTTCATCAAGTTTACATTTAAGAAATTTTTGAAGTTTTTTTACATCATTCATAAAATTAAAGAATTGTTTCTTTGAATCGTTTTTTATGCAAATTAAGAGTTCAAATGTAAAACGATAAATTATACCTATAGTTCTTTTACTTTTTATTGGAGAGTTTATTCGTAACGATTTTGGAATAAATTTATGTTTTTCGCATTTTTGTAAAAAAATGTATTGGTTTTTCGATTTAGCAACAGATTTTTTAACGATTGTAATTGTTCAGTGCTTTTGTAGATTTCAGCTCCGTATTTAGCTGTAATTAGAAATTTGAAAGATGACATCTTGTATGAGAGTATATTATATATTATTTTAAAACATCAAGAAATACAGTTTCTCTCAATACAAATAATATTAATATATAAGAAATTTTCGCTGGGTTATAGATACCAGCATCATCAGCTTGTAAAATATTACAATAATTTTTAATCGTTATAGTTTATATAAAATTGTTACTATTGACGTCAACCAATTCCATGAAAAAAGACAAAATAAAAACAAAATTCCATCAGAATGCAACAATCTTCCTGTAGTGTCTTTACCTTGGGTACCAGGCCTTTCACCAAAACTTCGAAAAATATTCCGAAAAGCAGGGTACAAAGCAGTATTTAAATCAAACCCAAATTTAAGATCTTTATTAACATCAAAAAACAAAACAAAACTACCAAGTAACAGCCAACCTGGAGCGTATATAATAAAGTGCAACTGCTCCAAAGTTTACATAGGTGAAACAAAAATGCAGGTAAGTACGCGGATGCATCAACATCAGAAGAGCATTATTGAAAACAAGCCTAATCAATCTGCATTAGCATTTCATAAAACCTTTTGCAAAGAAAATATTATTTGGGAAAAAACAAGAACGTTAAAGGTAGAAAATAAAAAGTTTGAAAGAAAAATTAGAGAGGCGTTAGAAATACAAAGCAACATGTGCTCTGCGCGAAACAGCGGAATTAACCTTGATGAAGGCCAATATGTCAAAACTATGTTTTGGACGCCATTTTTAAAATTTAAAAATCAAAAGAAGCCATTCAACCGCTGACGTCAATAGTAACAATTTTATATAAACTATAACGATTAAAAATTATTGTAATATTTTACAAGCTGATGATGCTGGTATCTATAACCCAGCGAAAATTTCTTATATAGTAATATTAATTGTATTGAGAGAAACTGTATTTCTTGATGTTTTAAAATAATATATATATATATATATATATATATATATATATATATATATATATATATATATATATATATATATATATATATATATATATATATATATATATATATATATATATATATATATATATATATATATATATATATATATATATATATATATATATAGGGCTACCATAGTCCTGATTTGAAGGGTCTGTCCTGACTGTCCTGATCAGGTGCCAAAATGTCTTGATTTTAAAAAACCATATCAAAAAAGAAAAAAATATCATTTTGACAAAAAATAAAAAATAAAGCAAAGAGAAAAATGTTGACTTGGCAACTCCAACTTCTCCATTCAAGTTTTAC
This sequence comes from Hydra vulgaris, assembly GCF_038396675.1. Classification (NCBI taxonomy): domain Eukaryota; kingdom Metazoa; phylum Cnidaria; class Hydrozoa; order Anthoathecata; family Hydridae; genus Hydra; species Hydra vulgaris. Next base: position 39,983,823 of record NC_088921.1, read on the forward strand.
TATTTTCTTGCAATTTTAGGCAGTGCTGGCAGAAATGGCAATGGTAGCAGACATGATAAGGCAGTACTTTACTTTTGTTTTTGCTGGTTTGGTACTTTCCACTTTTACGAAGTTTCTACTTCGTGACAGAGGGTTTTTTAGTGTTAAACTTTTACTTTAACTTAAAGTAAAAAAAAATCCCTTATTAAAGTCAAAATGTCGAAAAGAAAGTGCCATTTTAATGAAACTCTGAAGAATGAATTTCCTTTTCTGAAGAAATTTTATGAAAGTGGTGAAAAAGTTAGATGCAGAGATTGTTTGGCTGAATTTTCTGTTGCAAATGGCGGAAGGACAGACATCACCAAGCATTTAACAACGGAGAGACACAAAAATACTTTGAAAGCATCAGCAAGTTCTGCACCAATAACATCGTTCTTCAAGACTGATAGTTTAAGTGATAAAGATCTAGTTCTGGCAGCAAAGGAAGCTACTTTTGCTTTTCAAACTGCAACTCATGATTTGAGCTTCAAAACTGCTGATTGCTCTATCAAATTAATTTCAAAACTTTTTAAACCAAAGTTTGGACTTGCAAGAATAAAATGTGAGGCTATTATTCTCAATGTTATTCTACCAATGATTTCTGAAGAAATTAAGGAGGAGTTGAAGAAAGCTACTTTCATCACCATTGCAACTGATACATCTAACCGAAATAAACTGAAACTTTTTCCTGTCCTTGTTAGACATTTTGTGCCTGATCAAGGAGTAAAAGTTAAATTACTGGAATTTCAAAATGTACCTGCTGAAACATCAGAAATTTTGTGCAATGCTCTGCAATCTGCCATCAATAGCCATGATTTATCAAGGAAAGTGATTGAATTTTGTGGTGACAACTGCAACACAAACTTTGGTGGAGTGAAAAGACGAGGACAAAGCAATGTTTACAGTCGGTTGAAAAAGTTTCTTGGTCGATAGATTGTTGGGATTGGCTGTGGAGCTCACATAGTTCACAACTGCATTCAAACAGCTGTCGATGTTTTACCAATTGATGTTGAAGCTCTTGTGTTGAAAATTTACAAATATTTTCACATCTACACTGTCAGAGTTACTCAACTGCAAGAATTCTGCGAGTTTGCTGATGTTCACTACAAGAGAGTTTTGCAGCATGGAAGCACAAGATTCTTTTCTTTACTACCCGCAATTCAGAGAATTTTGGAAATCTTTGCGGGACTAAATTCTTTCTTCTGTTCTCAAGAGCAATCTCCAGTGATAATTAGTAAGTTTTTTAGCAATGAACGTGGTGAAATGTATCTTTAGTTTGTTCATGGTCAGCTTCAGACATTCAACAAAATAATTCTGAGAATTGAAAAAACAAGAGCAAGTGCATGTGATATTGTTAATGAGATAAAAGTATTGCAGAATAATCTGAAGGAGAGATTTGAGAATAAGTTTATTCCACTGGAAGCTAAAAAGATACTTGCAAAACTATTTGAAGACGGAATTATTGACGAAATTGCTGTCAAAAAAGAATTTACTGGTTTTTACGAGAGATGTCTTTCTTATATTGACCTTTGGAAAGATAGCTTTGCTGATGCTGAAAATTTCATGTGGATTCAAAACAGTGCAATAACATTTCCAGAGTTAGAAGAAGCTGCAGAAAGAATTAACCGAAAAATTGGACGTACAGCAATAAATACTGATGAACTATTTGATGAAGTTGTTTTGGTCAAGGCATACTAGTCAACTAATTCTGAAACTTGGAAATCTGATGATATGAGTTGTGAAGAAAAATGGGTCCTGATGATGAAACATTTTGGAGAAAAGGGCATTTCAGTAGCAAATTTTTCACTGGTGTTGGAATACATTTTCAGTCTTCCTGGAACTTCAGCTGCTGTGGAAAGGGTGTTTTCAATGATGAACAATATTTGGTCTCCTGAAAGAGGTTCTTTGCTAGTTTCTACTGTGAAAAGTTTGCTTTTTTGTAAGTTAAATATTGATCTCAATTGCTCACAGTTCTATGAAAAGATAAAGAATGACCAGTTGTTCCTGAAAAAAGTACACTCTAGTGAAAAATATGATTGGTTTAAAAGCAAAGAAAAGAAATAATTCTTGTAGTCATTACAAAAATGTAAAATAAAGCTGGTTTTTAATGTTGTATTTTTTGTCATTTTTACTTTTAGTGTGACGAGCTTTTGTCCTGATTTAGACTTTCTGCTTATTTATATTTGTCCTGATTTGACAGGTTAAAAAAGACATGATGTCCTGATTTTTTTCAAAACTTCATATGGTAGCCCTATATATATATATATATATATATATATATATATATATATATATATATATATATATATATATATATATATATATATATATATATATATGCTATGGTATGTCTCACGTATATATATAATACGGTATACTCTCGGGTGTTTAACACAACGAATAGTGAAAATAAATAGAGGGGGGAGGGGGTATGTATATATTCTTTATTTAATTTTGAGATATTTTTTGAAAACAAGTAAAAGTTAATGAAGATAGGGGGGGGGGGGAGAGCTTAGTAGGCTTGGGGTAAAATGGAAAAAATTCCAAATTTTTTAAGTATATATTTATAGTATAAATTTAGTTTTATTAAGTTTTTATAGTATATATTTAATTTGGTTTAGTCTCTTATGATTTAATTTAGTTATCTTTTTTTTTATTATTTAAAAAATAACAGTGGTTTATTAAAGTTAATTATTTTTGTCTTTTCTTCACTTTAGAGTAGTAGTGAGAAATGTTTAGGAAAAGGTCACTTAATTTTTTTATGCCTTTTTGTTATATATAGAAGTATTACTACTGGTAATATGCTTCATGGTAGCAACGAAATTGAAATGAATGGTTTTTGACTTGAAGTTGTTATTAGTCTAAATGCTAATAGACAATTTGAAAATGTGCTGCAAAAAACTGCAAAAAATGCAGCTTGGCGAGCAGAAGTATAATTTGAACCCTAGGCGAATTAATAATAACCGTCTTCAAAATGAAAGAGATAGAGTAAGGCAAAGTGAAATTAATTGTCATTATATTAAAATATAAGTAATGATTCACGGCAAAATGAAATTAGTTTGAACTCTAATGAAGATAATGTGGTTAGGCGAGTTAATATAATCGTTGTCGAAATAAAAGAAATAGAGCTAGGCAAGATGAAATTAATAATGAAATTAATCTAAAAAGTGTACGAAATGCTAGGCAAGGAAGAATGCATTGTATAGCAAGAAATAATAATATTGTAGATTATAATTTTTTAGGAGAGTTGAACCAGATCTGTCAGTATTGTGGTGCTAAAAAGTTTCCTGATGAAACACATTTTCTATGTTGCCATAATGGAAAAGTTGTTTTGTTTTTACTTTCACCACATCCGCAGACTTTACAAGATTTACTTACAGGGCGTTATATAGTTCATTATTCCAATATGTATTTTTAAAATTATATTAGAAATTATAATGCGTCTCTTTCTTTTGCTTCATTTACAGATAATGTGGTTCAACTCAGGAATCATGGGCCACCATGTTTTAGAATATGTGGTCAATTTTTTGGTAGTGTAAGTAATCTTAGATCAAGATATTCCCCCAACACGTTGCCAACTGTATATCTATGATCATCCTCTAAAAATTACATCGAGTATGTCAGCCAACCTAGATTTTATGGTTTATCCACTTTTTTTCCCAAGAGGTGATGCTTGTTGGCATAATCAATTTGTGCACAACCCTGAACATGCAATACTGGTTAGAAATCATGTTAATGTTTCGTTTTTTCATGTTAGCTCTCTTGTTTTTTTACTTTACCTGCTGTTATAACTGATTATAAATAATTATTAGAGTTACAATCAATTAGTGTGGAGCTAGGTTGTCGAACTAGCCAAGCAAGTGCTCTGACTTGTAGTGTGTGTAGAGCTAGACTGTTATACTAGCTGACTATCTTCTATAACTAAAATTCTATTTAAAAATAAGGAAGTAAAATGTTGTATTTAAACATTACTTTTTTGCATGACCCGAATTGGATAAACCATCTAACCATATAAAAAAAATTTGGATTTTTTATAAGAGTGAACTAATATTGTTTCAAAAATTCCATATAAAATTCTAAAAGTTGGATTAAAAAAATTACATAACTTTTAAATTTTTAAATTTTTTTATTTATTTATGTTAATTCACTTCCCTACAGCCGAGAAGGCCACTACAGACGAGGAGGCTACTTAATTTTGGTTATAACCCTCTCTCAACTTTATAACTTTATAACCGAAACCTTGACAAACAAGGCCGCTGCGCGGTAAAACAAGTTCAGCACGGTACTACCAGGGACATGGTGGGGATCAAACTCGAAACCTCTTGCTTATGAAACGAGCGCTATACCAATACACCACTACCGCATTAACAGAAAAATTTTGTACATCATTTATTAAATCAAAATGATTTAATAAATGATATAAAAAATGTTTTATTTACTAATATATATTATAATATATGATATATATATATATATATATTATATTATATATATATATATATATATATATATATATATATATATATATATATATATATATATATATATATATATTATAATATATATATATATATATATATATATATATATATAAATACATATATATATATATATATATATATATATATATATATATATATATATATATATATATATATATATATATAAATACATATATATATATATAAATTGATATTTGTTTAGATAGATGCTATAAATTTCTTTTCACATCAGACCTCCCCAGAAACTATAACAACCATACCAAACCATCGAATTCCAAAAAGCGAATCTTTCGAAGTCTTTAAGTTTGATAGGCTTAAAAACTTCAAAAGATTGACTTTTCGGAATTACCTCTTACCTGATCAGGTATGAGGTAAAAAATTTAAACGGATCTATGCCAAACTTAATGAATCCCAATAGCAAAATTACAGACTACGCTGAATGTTGCTAGAAAAGATAGTTTGCATTCCAATAATAAAATGGTAAACTTTTTTGTTATATGTTTGAATTATTTATACTCGTAATGATATAGTAAAGACTAGATTTACACTATAATAGTATAGTAAGGAAATTTTTTTTGTCAATTAACAAAACAAATGACTGAATCTATTCAGTTTACTTTTTGTTTCAGTTTACAGTTTACTTTTTGCTCGAAACTTTTACGATCTAATCTATAGGTTAGATCGTAAAAGTTTCGAGCAAACTTCAACTTTTACTATCTAACCTATAGGTTAGATCGTAAAAGTTTCGAGCAAACTTAAATTTTTCCGATCTAACCTATAGGTTAGATCGTAACCTATAGGTTAGATCGTAACCTATAGGTTAGATCGTAACCTATAGGTTAGATCGTAACCTATAGGTTAGATCGTAACCTATAGGTTAGATCGTAACCTATAGGTTAGATCGTAACCTATAGGTTAGATCGTAACCTATAGGTTAGATCGTAACCTATAGGTTAGATCATAACCTATAGGTTAGATCGTAACCTATAGGTTAGATCGTAACCTATAGGTTAGATCGTAACCTATAGGTTAGATCGTAACCTATAGGTTAGATCGTAACCTATAGGTTAGATCGTAACCTATAGGTTAGATCGATTCGAGCAAACTTAAACTTTTACGATCTAACCTATAGGTTAGATCGTAAAAGTTTCGAACAAAAAGTAAACTGTGGGTAGTGGTTCAATGGTTTTTAAATGCAACCAACGTGAAATTAAATGATGAGTTCTAATTTAGTCGACTACAAGTAAGAATAATACTATTTTTATTTGCTTGTTTTGACATCTTTTTCCACCAAATTTGAATTTAAATATGTAGTAGTACATAGTTCAGTGTCATATTTAGATGTTACAAGATCACACAATATAAAGCTAATGTAAGCAGAAAGAATTGAAGCGTGTTGTTTATCTAAAGATATTTATTATCTAATTGAACCTTTAAACACTCAGTTTTAAAATATTTTTCCTTGAAGATTAGTGCTTTCAAATTCAAATAAGTAAAAAGGATTTGTTGCTTCATGATTACATGTATATATATATATATATATATATATATATATATATATATATATATATATATATATATATATATATATATATATATATATATATACATATGTATGGCTATTTCCACGATGGAAGAGATAAATTTCGTGTTTAAAA
>NC_088921.1:39995000-40015000 GCF_038396675.1 Hydra vulgaris
AGGTTTAAAGTTTGATTAAAATAGTTTAAGGTTTAAAGTATAAAGTTTGGTCTATTTTTCAAGAATAAATCCACAGCAATTAAGATGGTTTCATCCAATTGGATATTTGTAAACAAACTTTCCACATTCAAGGAGACTAGGTAAAGAGTTAACTGCTGTTATTTCATTAGTTCATTAACAAAGGTGAACCTTTGATGCAATGATTAATTGGAATGTATGAAGTAAGTAGTTTACCTAAAATTTGTAGCTGTACAACCCTAACTAAGAAATTATGGGTCTGAAGGAAGGAATGTTATTATAAGTGGTTAATTTATGCATTTTAAGTTTTCCATACATTCTAGCAGTTGTTGAACCAGTAGGATAAATATTTTTATATTCATTGACATTGACTTTTATTCTTAATTTTGCGAAGGAATATTTGTAGTTGTCCTCCTCTGAGTAGAGTAGGATCTTTAGGAATCTTTTTGAATTTAGTGGTATCATTACCAGCTTCATAAATTATATATATATATATATATATATATATATATATATATATATATATATATATATATATATATATATATATATATATATATATATATATATATATATATATATATATATATATATAGTTATATATATATATATATATATATATATATATAGTTATTTATATATATATATATATATATATATATATATAGTTATATATATATATATATATATATATATATATATATATATATATATATATATATATATATATATATATATATATATATATATATATATATATATATATATATATATATATATATATATATATATATATATATATATATTAGGGTGACCCAAAAATGCTACAACAAAAAAAATTTAACTAAGGTGTGTTATGGATTTTGCTACCTAGCATTTTAAAGTTTTAAGTGTCAAATATTTAAATATTTTTATATACTAAATTTCAAAATTTTTTATTTATTTAAATCAAAAGAAGAATTGACAGATACAATAGACACAAAGCGCCAAAGAGCTACGGAAGAAAGCTGAAACAGAGTGGTTGGTTCCTAATGATTCAGGGAGAACAGACAATAAAGATCAGGACTATATCAGTGAAGAAGATGAACCACCTTTTAAAAAATGCAAAAGAAAATCAGTATTAGGTGTAATATTTTTTAGTATCTTTTAATTATTTTCTAGTCATTTCTCCCTCTCTTTCCCCTCCCCCCCCCCCATCCTTTTTAATATCATGTCATGCAAAAGATTAAAAATTTTGATTTCTTCATTCTAAAAAACTTCTTTGAAAGGTCCTGCCCAGCTGTGCCCTGATAGAGAAGATTATTACCCTGACTTTAGCAATGAACCAACTATGGCTGATAAACCTCATTGATCTAAATCAAGACACAGATCTGGTCCTTCAGCCTTAGCAGTAAACAAGATCACTAGAGAGGGTTTGAAAGCAGCAACCACACCAACGTGTATGAGAGCTGGTATCAGTATAAGAGCATTGTAAATTATCTTGAAAGAGATATCACAGAATTAAGGATAAGCAGAGAGTCGATCAGAAGAGGCAGATACAAACTAATCCATTCTGAAGGTAACAAATTATACTGTTTTAATATTTTAGTTTTTCGATTGTAATAATATAATAATCTATAATAATATAATGTTTTAGATTGATGATTGATAAAGTTATGAAATTCAAAGATAAAAATCTGTTTAGTTAAAAATAAAAGCACATAGAAGAAGAATCGAGGAAAAGAGTTTTTATTAATAGACTAGCAGTAACATTTACAAGTTCTGAGGTTTTGTTAAATAATGATTTACTTCTTGGAGTTGTTCCTGTAGACAATGGAAAAGCTAATAATATGGCTATTGTACTCCAGAATCTAATAGAATATTTCGAAATATCAGAGAATATTATTGATGTGTGTACTGACACAACAGTTTTAATCACAGGAAAAAAATCAGGAGCAATTGTAACTTTAGTCAGAGTTTTGGGACAATCAGTTCTCTGGCTCTTGTGTCGGCACCATATTGCAGAGATCCATATAAAATGGGGCATCGAAGCTATTTTCAAAGTGCAAACTGTGGGACCATCTAAACAGATGTATAAAGATTTAAAGCCCGCTTGGATGAATAGTTATTATCCTATTTTTAGTAAAGCAGGAGCTGAGAAAAAGTTCACGAGGTTTCCTGAGAATAAGCTGGTTGTTGGATGTGATCTTCACAGTTTATATTTCAAGTCCAAAAAATTCGTTGCTTATTCCCTTAAGCATAATGTTTTTTCTAGGAATGATTATAATCACTTGCTAAAATACCTTCAGGACCGACGACACAGGTCTTGAAGTGGGGGAGCACAATTGTCAGTTTAAAAAAAAAAATCTTCTATATCTAGAATTTTCTTTGAAAAAAAGAAAGGTCCTTTGAAAAAAAAAAGAGGGGGGCCGCTGTTGTTGGCTCTGATCTTGCATTCTATATAAATGTCAATTCACCCAAGCTTGAAAAGTTTAGTTTGCACCAACCAGGTGCTACCTATAATGCCAGATTTATGTGTGATAGCATCTACTTGGGGCTTCTGGATATTACGTCTCCTATTATTAACTTCCTGAGTGATTATTAGAAGACTTTAGTCTTTAAGGCTAACTTTATTGTTGCCCTATACTTTGCCCTTTCATTTCTCAAATCCAGCAAGGCTGAACATGCAGTAGTAAATGACCTTGAGGCATACAAAGCTGCTAAAATCATTCAAAAGAATTGGGATTATGATGTTGGTAGTGCTTTATTTAAAAGCCTTTAAAACCATACTTGGTATTGTTCCCCATAGTGTGTTACTATGGCATTGGCTAATTCTGATCTTGACAGGTTTACCAAAATGTCTGTCATAGGGAAGCTACTTACATTCCCTGTACCTAATAAGAGAGGTTTAAGCTTAGAGGCTCCAGGGAGAGTATCCATCTCAGAGTCGACTAGAAGACTTAATTACAAAGGAAAGTTGGCTTCTGTTTACTATTACCGACACCACTAGTAGTATTAGACTGATGAGACTTGGAGAAACTTGCATCTTATAAAGACTTTTGTAGCTTTGTATGTGGTTTAAGCGTCACTAATGATTGTGCTGAAAGAAACATTGGTCTTATCCAAGAATATATTGATACATCCCGGAATGAAGATTAACGCCAGAATATATTGTTGGTTGTCCAAGAACATAGAAAGCTTGTCTCAATAAAAATGCCACAGTCTCAACTCATGTTAAATAAATAATGTTAGAAAATAATTGAATCGCCCTTTTAACATTCACCGATTCAACTGTATTGATTTTTTTTAATATCGTCCCCTCAGTATTGTCTTGCTCTATCTACAAATGTAATAAAATGTTCTATCTAATATAAAATAAATACAAAATGTATATATAAATAAATACAATGTTCTACCTGATATAATATATTATATTACATAGATATATTGATTATATTTTGTATTTATTTTATATATTAGAACATTTTATAATGTATTCTACAAAGTAGAGTGCTCAGTGTTCTTAAAAGAACAGAGCAATTATAAATTAGTACAAAATCACTTAACGAAAATTTTTCTCATTTAACACTGTGTTTCATCAATAAAGACTCATCAGAAATGAATGATCAAATTAATAAAACTTCAATTTATACCAAAAATTAAATTACAGTCGCAAATGTCTTAACTACTGTACATTTTCACACATTTGTGGAATTTGCTCACACTATTATAAAAAGAATTCTTTGGAAATTATTACTTTTGCTTTTTAAAAAAAATATTTTTTATAAAGGGGGGTTTAATGTAATTATTATTTGAGCTCACTTATTTTTATAGTTTTTTAGGAGAAACTTATTTTCATGCCTGTATTTAAAAATCAATTCCAATTTTTTGTTTAATAAACGCTCTAGGTTTGCTTATGTAATAATTTCAAATTTTTCTTGTAGGCATAGTCTTCATTTTTTGGAAATATTGTTATATGCAGGTGCTGTTTTAAGGATGGACCAATTCAGTATAAAATCATCAACATTTTTACCTTTTTTTTTTTTTATATGTATATTTCGCCGATATTTGACAATAATTACAATAACTAAGTAAATAAATAAAAGTATAAAAATTTTTTTTTTAAAAAGCAAAAGTAATCAATTCTCAAGAATTCTTTTTATAATAGGGTCATCAATAAATGATGTCAGTGTTTTTTCTCAATTTTTCGACTCCCCCTCCCCCCTTTGTCAAACTCTGTCAATTTTTGGCCAACCCCCCGTTATATATGATGTCAGTTTTTGTGTACTCCCCCGCTTAGAAACAAAATGTTTAAAAACAATTGATTTTTTTCTGACTAAATTATACATTTTTATAGTAAATCTCATCAAATTTATAATATAATAGTCGATATCTCATTAAATAATCAACTAAGCAAATAGTATTATATATCTTTAATACAATTTTCCCATGGGTTGTTAAAGTGATCATCGATTGAATAGGTAGTGAATGCTCTCCGCGCTCTAAAAGGATATCGTATTCTTGAGGTACAATCAAATTATTTGCGTCAACTTCATTTTCATCTAATCATTCAGCAGTTTCCGAACTCTTCTGCAAGGCGATGACTGCCAAAAATTCTGTCTGACGCTTGGCAGCGATACGAACAGGTTAGACCCTTTTGATTAGAGGGAGAGTTATAGCAGAAGAATGGATAGAAGCGTGCTTTTTCAACATAGCTTGAGAGGCAAAGTAGATATTGCACTTTTTACAGATTATATCAGCTAGGCTAGATTGAATTGATGGACAAAACGCATCATACGGCAAAATTGGAAATCCTTTGGCAGTACGAAGAAGAATACTTTCAATGTTTGATGCGATGAGCATAAAGACGGATGATGGAAACAATTATTTTGCTCCTTCTGAGACATCTACTGCTTTGAACCTGTCTCTCCTTTGATTGACAGGGACAGGTGGCGGAAGAAATTCTTCCGCCACCTGTCCCTTCTCTAATTAGAGTAAAGTAAGAGCTTCTAATAGTCCGACAACAAGAACGATTTTCACATTTCACAATTTTAGTAAAATATTAACTTGTACGAAGATGATCGGCAATCCAACGTTGATCTTATTTAAAAGGCTCCTTGACTCTAGCTCTGATTTGTCTGTATCAATATACTCTGCAATGGTTGGATAACCGTCAATTTGTAGATCAGACCAGATATCAGCCAAAGCCTGTCCTGCAAAACTAAAGTTCTGTTTTTCTAAATTTTCATCTATTGTCCTGCTTGATTTAAAAAGATATGTTGGTTATTATAGGTTAAAAATTTTATTAATATTTTTACAAATTAACTTTTTTCAATGTAATTACCTTAAGAATCAAGATGAGTTCCGTAATGTTTGTGCGAAAGAATCACCCCAGGTAATTCTTTACTTAGAGGTGCCATTTGTCGCTCAGCTCTGTTGAATGCATTGCGGCCTGGAGCGTTCTTCATGATGAAAAGAGCGTCAAGGTTATTCTTCAAGAAATGGTGAGTCCCGATTTCAATTACTTTCTGGTATCTGGGATTTTCAGGTCCTCCATCGACGCTAAACACAACGATAGACTTAACCATATTAGTTTGAGGATCTCTGGTAGTAGAGTCAAATTCTTTGATATCCAAGAGCCGCTGAAAGTCTAATCCATGGGCGAAGGACTGTTTTGACGTGCCTTTTACCTTCTAATGTTCCGTAACTTCTCGGAAGTAGACGAGTATAGAGGGCGCTCTTGCTGATTGCAAATCCAATTTTGTTCATCTCGTATGTCAATATGTCGAGAGTTTTAATGCTCTAAATAATAAAGAAATATATTTGGATATAATTAACTTTTTTACAGAAAACGGGATTTATTTCGTAAATTATATTCAAATCATATCTTGAAATTAGTTGTTAACATTTCAAGGATATTTACTATTGTAAATATCTTTGAAATGTTAACAACTGTGCAAGTACTAATTAAGAGTAAAATTCTAACAAATACAATATTAACAAACATAGCTAAGCTATCATTACCCGAAGAACCTCTGACCGACGTCTTTCATCAGCGGACGAACCATGGAGAGCAGTATCCATAATCGCCTTCAAAAGAAGAGGTTGATCTACTTCTAATGGCGGTCGACCAGGTTTCTTTCTGATTTTTAGTTTTTTTCTTTGACTTCTGGATGCTCCAAGCAGATTTCCTCCATTCCAGCTTTTTTCATTTCTCTAGTTTTTTTCTGTTGAGCTTGATCATACTTTTTTTTGGCCAGCTCTTTACATAGATGAGCTAGTTTCTTCTTTTTATTTTTCAAATCATCCTCTTCAGCTTCAGCAATGAATCCACTTCTCTTTCTAGTCTTCAGTCCAGCAACTTCACAATTTAAAGCTGCAATCTCAGAATTGAGTCGATCTTGAGCCACTGTTCTTGCATTTTTTTGATTTTTCGTGGTCAACAAATTCAAAGTTAATGCACTTTGTTGATCATCAATAACAGATCGCTCATTGGTGGGCTCAACAAACTGTGAGAAATTCTTGTCAAATTCAAGTGGAGTATACGTGGGGGCAGACTGTTTTGGAGTATTGGCCCAAAATGATAATTGCTTGCTCTTAAACTTTATTGCCTTTTCATTAAATAAATTGATTAAATACATTACTCTTGATTCAAGATCCTTATGCACCAGTTTCTTTCTTTTAATGAATTCCATATACTATGGACTTCTTTCTGGATATTAGCCTTTTTTTTATCGGGATGAGCATTTCCGTAAAAGACCATCAATAAGTTAAGTAATGCGGTTTTATCCATATTTTAATATTGATTTATTAGTATTGTTTACATCACAATCAGAATAATGATTTTACTCATCGTTAGCGCAAGCTTTTTAAAAGAGTTTCTTCAACCCGCTAGGGAGAAATTAGCGTTTCGAATTTTCAATAGACTTTATGTGTTTGCATTGCATCAAGTTTTAAATCAACTAGAGAGCAATTAGAGTTTCGCATTTGAAATAACGACAATTTAATTTCAAAAAATGATAAATTTATAAGTTTACTTTTATGAGTTTACTTTGAACCACATTTTATAATCCGCTAGGGAGCGAATAACGATTGTGAATTTTATATACAAAGAGTTAATATTTCTAACATAACTTGATTCGCAGTCAAATGGTAATATATTAATAAAACAATAGTAATTTTGATTTTACACTGGCAACTATAACTTATAATAAATAATTCAAAAAACATAAGTTCAACAGTGTAAAACTTTTTGTTAACGAATGCTGTTCATTTTCGACTAATTTTATTTTAGGACGCAATTATCAGAAAAATACTGATATTGCAAAATGACATAGAAGAATGTTACCGAAGGTTACATCATATCGGGTATAAGCGAGACAATCAATTATATCAAATTCATAAAAAACATCTTAACAAAACTGACATCGCTGCATATGAATGCTACCTTGGTACAAAGTCTGATCTTGCTTGGAAAATAGCCAAAATTCAAGAAAATATAAAAGTTGAAAAAAAGTGCTATGCATCTCTTCAGCAAATTACATTAGATTAGAACTTTCAGAGCTAATTTTTAAAATACTCAATGATCTGATAAATATGTAAATAATATGTGTAAAGTGTTTTTTGTTTCATCTTTGTATTTATAGTGTAACAATATATTTGTAAATAAAAGAATAATGTTTAAAATGTTTTTTTGAGCTGCGTTATTTTGAACTGTTCAGATCTTTGTGCAAATGAAAACTGTTAATGTTACTTTCAATGAACATGCTAGATCTATAGTAACTATATTTATAAATGCTGGATCTTCTTGCCTTTATCCATGATATTAGCTTATGCCTCCTTGATAATAGCTATGCAACTCTTTCTGTTATTTCCTAACAAGGGAGATAAAAGAAACTATAAAAATAAAGCTGAAACTCGGTTTTATTTTTTCTGAGGCCATCTGGCAGCAAGGTTTCTTAAATTTTGTGGTTGCTTTTATAAAGGGTGATTCCATCAAAAGATATAAAATAGCAGAGTATTAACAATACTTGGTTGTGCCTGGATCGTGTCCATGATAGATGACCTAAGTTACAACTGTTAACAAGCGATACTGATGCAATTGCCCAACTCATTGTAGAAGGTACCACGCATTAACAAGACTAAAGTACATAAAAGTATTAAACATAAAACACTATCACTCCCACCAAATTCTTTTCGATCTATCTTTTACGAATATTTGTGGTCATTGAAGTAACTATTTTCATCTGTTGATTGTGCGTTTCATTCTGACTCCAATAATTCCGCGTTCAAAATCACCAAATGACTTTTTTAAATCTCATTTAATTTTATTTTATCTCATTTCATTCTCAATCCTGACCCAAGCCCTATCCCTGCCGGTCACTTTACATATACAGTGGCCTTAAGAATTTTTTGATGTCATAGCTTAACAAACCGGTGCGTCTTCTAAGAGTAAGTCATTCTTTTTTAAATTTCATTGGTAGTCCGAGAGCCATGAAACAGGGTTTTCAAGATGTCATGGTCTTGTACGGAAATTTCGACAAGCCTACATTCTACTTGACGTTTACCTGTAACCCAAAGTGATAGAAAATAACCAGCAACATTTTTTTGCTAAAAATAGATCTGATGTTACCGCACGTATGTTACTGGGTGCACCTTAACAAACACACAAGAAACACACAAAAGAAGAGAAAAAAAAAATGGGCTGCTAAGACGCAACAGTTAGGTTGGTATTAAGAATAACCATTGATGTTTTAGCTCAAACTTTTATTTAGATTTTATTTGAACCGTCTGTCTCTTTAACTGTTTTTTTATTTTCACTACTATCCTGGTGATGTAAAAAAAATTTTTTACGTACTAATTGGTTTCAATAGTTAAAGGATTCATAAAGTTTTAATTTATATAGCGTTTCTATAAAATTGTAATAAAGTTTTAATTTATATAGCGTTTCTATAAAATTTCATAAAGTTTTAATTTATATAGCGTTTCTATAAAATTTATATAGCGTTTCTATAAAATTGTAATAAAGTTTTTACCATACTTCTATAATAATGCGATCTATAATCATTTTTTCTAAAAGTGTTTTAATAAAACTTCTATGTTTTTATAAAGCTATAATAGAGTTTTTATTGAAAAGGCATTTTAAAAGTTTGTGCAAGTTAAATAAGATTGATTTTAACTAAAATTCCACGTTTATCTAAAACAAATTAATTATCTAAAAACTATTTTTATATAGATTACATGATTTATTTAAAGTTTATATGATCGATAATTGATCGATAATTGATCGATAATAAAAGAAAAGTGAAAATAAAATACCTTTAATAAAATATCTGTTCAAAAAGTAAAACACCTGTAGTATGTATTTATGTAGATTTTAAAATTTGTCAATTTTAAAAACATGCAAATGTATGCTGGAAAATTTTTCATTTCAAATATCTAGATCTAGTTGCAGAAGCGTACAATTGTATGCTGGAGCATGCTGAATAGCATATATTTGTATGCAAAAACATATATTTGCATGCTGAAACAGCTTTCAATTAAGCTATCCAATCTAGCCGTATAAGCATACTCTGCAATGATAGCAATGGTATACTACCGCATTAACAGCTATTTCTTTAGGTGCTTTGCAATAAAACCGTCACATAAGCTTATATTGTTAAGGTGGTCGTAATTGTAACTGTTTCAAAAATGTGTCTTTGGTATACCAAACTCTAAAATAAAAAAATTCGCGATAGCCCAGCAAAGCTTGCCAATTTATTTTTATAAAAATTTCAAAAACATTATAGTTATTTAATCTTTTCTTGTTGCAAATTTACATAGCTTAACTTACATAAGCTTCATAAGATTATCCGACGATAAAGCTTCCTTGAATTTTTCTTAAAAAATAAAACTTTTTTAAAGATTTTATTATTTTCTAAAATGCTGTCCATACGTACAAATTAAAACAAGGCATTTCCAGTACAACGTTCTAACAATTTTTTTAGTATCTAAGATGTTCTGATTTGTAAAAAATATTTTTTACAAAATTATTATTGGGATACTGCATATATCCCCTATCGTTTAGCTCTATCGAGCTTAACAGCAATTCCATGACATGCGTTATTGCGTTTTTAATCGAGAAAACAAAAGTTTGCAGTATTTAGATTTTTAAAATAAAAAATAAAACTTTATTATAATATTAAAATAGCCTAACTGTATAAAAACTAAACTTCTTATAACTTTTTTTATATTTTTACAGATATAGCTTAAAGTACACGCGTCACAACGTGACATCGATTTGTCACGCCGTGACGCTCTTAATTGTGCAATAACTTGTAAAATAGAAAGTAAAATATGAATAAAAAATTATCTTTAAAGAACATATATTTTTTTACCAAAATAATATAAATTTAAAATATTTTTTATAGACATAGATATATAATAAAATTACATTTCCTCGATAAAGGCAAAACATTGAGGCATGTGGAATTGAACCTGTCATTTCGAAAAGGACATAAGTCCAAAACTTTTAGCAGTTAGTTTATAAGTTTGAATTAAAAATTTCTGTATGATTTATGTTTTTTTTATAAAAAATAAAAAGTACATAAGTTATATACGTTCTTTATTTATCTACTTCTATGTTTAATTTCTTTAGCAGCCTAGACATTATTTTAATAAAAATCATATTTTTGTTGATTTTGAAAAGTTTTAGTAAATAGACTTGTGCCCTTTTCGAAATGACAGGTTCAATTGCTGTAAACGTTTCTTCCCCCGCCGATCTTACGGACTGAGTTGAGAGACCATGTTTAAAAAAAATTATTTACATTGTTTCTGTGGTAACATTGCTTTCTTTTATGACAGTTATTGTTATATTTTTGTTACGTATAAGGAATTTAAAACTTTTAAGACTTTAAAAACTTGATATTTTATAAACATGCTCTTAGTTAACGACACATGTTTATAAATCAGCTTTTTAATTATATGACTTTAGAATATCTGTTCATAATTATTTAAACATGGCTATGACGTGTTAAATACAGCCTTCATTAGTATGTGCTTAAAAATTTAGTCAGATTGTATTTTTAACACACCAATACACTAATAGACATAATACAGATGTATAATATATATATATATATATATATATATATATATATATATATATATATATATATATATATATATATATATATATATATATATATATATATACTATATATATATATATATATATATATATATATATATATATATATATGTATATATATATATATATATATATATATACATACATATATATATATATATATATATATATATATATATATATATATATATATATATATATATATATATATATATATATATATATATATATACACATATGTATACACAATATATATAAATATACTATAATAAATATACATATGTATATATAAGTATATTTAATACTAGGTGTTGTTGTTGTTGCTATTATTATTATTGTTATTATTATTACTATTGTTGTTGTTGTTATTATTAATACCATTGTTGTTATTAGTATTGTTATTATAAAGATTTCGGTATTCAATGTGTACAGTTGACAAATTTAGGTATCAATATGTAAAAGAAGTATAGTTTATTAAGTGAAAGCAATCAGATGTTGTTTTTTTTTAACTGAATTATTACTTTATTGTTTTATTATTTTAATTTAAAAAAAATTTTTGTAAACAAAACTGTTTTAATTCTGTTCCAATTTTCTTTTCTGCTCTTGCGTTCACTTTTTTTTTCTATAAAAATATTATACTTTTAACATTCTGAGAATAATAGTCTGTTATTTTATCTAGATAATCTAAAATAAAATGTAATTTGGTTGCCTAAAATAATAAAATGACTTCTGAAATGCGTCAAATAACTGGTGGTATAGAGGAAGTCAGAGCATACATGGAATCCAAAAAAATTCCTCAGCTGTTTGAGGTTTTTTTATTTAAAAACCTAATTTTAATTGTGTATTTGTATATATATATATATATATATATATATATATATATATATATATATATATATATATATATATATATATATATATATATGTATATATATATATATATATATATATATATATATATATATATATATATATATATATATATATATATATAACCTCATATCCATATTTTAATACTTTAATTTCTTAGAGTTTGATGACAGCATTGATGTACAAAAAACCGCCTGATCACATAAAGTTTCTCATGGAGTGCCTTTTAAAAGCTAAAGATGATCCTTTTATAAAGTGGCACTCTTTTTGCGAACCACTTCCTCCCATTGTGAAGAAAGTTAGTGTTATTAAATCTGAAGCTGATTTACCTGCTGTAATTAGTAATAAATCATTTAAAAAAGATGAAAGTCCTTTACCTCCAATTTCTGAACAAAGGAAACAAAGTATTGTTATTAGAGACAGATTAAGTTTTGCTGGAAATTCAACTGATTTTTGGTATTCAGAATACACCAACCGTAATGTAGATGTTTCAGGAATTATAAAAAAACCAGTGATATTTGTGTTGGGTAATTTAGTTATAAAGTATTTTGTACATTACATAATCTAGAAATGCACTTAAATATTGTGTTTCTTAAAAAAATAAAATGAAGTTGTGTATATTACCAGTTATAATTGACCAAAAGTAGGGGAGAGTTGCTTTAATTGGACCAGTGCCTTTATTGGAATACTTGCATTTATTTTTGAAAAAAAATAATGTCTATATTTTGCATTTTTCTAGTAAAATGTCTTATTTTCTAGGTTTTTACAAATTTTTATAAGTCAATTTTTCAAAGTTATCCCTCAAAAAATACATGTGCACCATTGATTTAAAGCTTTTTTGCATCATTTTTTTTTGGTTATCTAATTTTGTGTTCACACTATATTGATTTCGCTGGGTAAACTATACTATTATAGGTTATACGGTTTTTTGTATTTAATGTGATGGGATTAAAAATGCAAATAACAATATAAACTATTTTTATAAGTTGCTGGAGCTATAAAGTTTTTTTACTTGATCAGTAATAAAATCAAAGTAATAAATTCATATAAAGTACAACATATCTTATCATAGCAGAGTGTATATTTTTAAATATCACATTTTAAATAATTTAAAAGAACTTGGTTTTTTTTTAATTTTTAATTTCTCATTTAGGTGGTCCAGGTAGCGGAAAAGGTACTCAATGTGCAAAATTGGCTGTACAATATGATTTTAAACATTTATCTGCTGGTGATTTACTTCGAAAAGAAGTTGAAAAGGGAAGTGAGATTGGACAGAAAATCAATGAAGTAATGAAAGAAGGACAACTTGTGCCAGAAGTATTGCTTTTGTTAAATTTATTTCAATTATAATTTAAATCAACTTAAGTTAATTTATTTGAGAAATTCAAGCTAAGTTTTCTCATACATAATTTCAAATTAAATTTAAATGTAATCATCATTGTATTGTTGTTTCTTGTTGCTCATTTTTATTGTTTTGCACTTATTATACGTAACATTTAAAAAAGTTAATAAATATAATCAAAGGAAAATATATAGATTTTTAAATATAAGTTTTAGATTTACTGAAATTAATTTTATAAATATTGCAATGAATTTTTTACATCGTTTTTCGATTTTTATTATTTACAGATTAATTGATTGTTTATATAAACAATTACTTGATCTGTAACAATAAGTATTTTTGGGCTTGTACTTTTCCATGTTTTTTTTCCTCTTTTTTTTGACACTTTTTTTTGTTTTGTTTTACTAGTTTTAATATTCAACTCTTTATCAATACTTTTGAAATATTTTTACTATAAAACCAATGTTTATAACTTTTATTGCAAATCTGTTCTTGTTGTATACAAAGATTGAATTGGTTCTAACATTACTTGACATTTTTTTTTAACATCTTCGCTTCCAACAAGGCTGCAAGCAACCCCTTTTTGGAAGTTACTGGAAGAGAAAAGATGAAGATTGTAGAGCAAGATAACGATTGACAGACAACTTAAAAGATTGCAAATTATATGAATCAGGAAAGCAAGGTGAAGGAAGCGAATTCCAAAGAACTGATGTTCGAGAAAAAAAACAAGGAAGTTTTGGAGCACTCAGGAACATATGGAAGATGCTGCATAACTTCCTTATGTCTAGTTTTTATTTCTATAATTTAATAGATATTAAGCTAAAATTTAAGAATTATTTACAATGGTATATTATTTAAAATGTGTCTATAGATAAGGAGGCTATGCAATTTCATAACTTTTTATTTTTAACGCTTTAACAACCCTTTATCTCAAAAACAAAAGTTTTGATAAAATAGAATACTTTGTGGCGAAGTAGTTAGAGTGTGATGCTACTAAAGACTTGCTGGGAATCTCTGTACCTTATACTTAAAAATAAGGTCTCTACCACTACACCACTACCGCATTAAGTCAGGTTTTTGAAACAATTTAAAATGAAAGTCAAACAGCATTAAATATATCTTGTTTAAGCATTTGCAGAATAATAGTTGTATAAAAATTATATTTGAAGATACTACCCTTTAACAATACAACAGACCATCAAATATATTTTGAGTTTTGTTATTAAAAATTATCTGAATTTTTTTAATTTAAAATTTAATGTTGCTATCTAAAATTTTAGTTTCATAATATTTCTATGAATTTGCTGGTGTGCATTCAATTTCTGGCACTGACACAAAGCAGTTCTCGTTAACGTTTGAAATACAAACTGCACTGTAAAACAAAAAAAGTTCATATTAAAACAATGTTTCTCCAATGTTTGTAATAATTTTTTTTAATATTTTGATTCTGAATATTAATAATAATACAACTTTTAAAAATAATATCATCTATAAAAATATTGTATCACCTTAGTTTATTAGATAAACCTAAATAAACGTTTATATAATGAATAATAATGAACCATTGATAACTGTTAAAACTTCATATAAATACTATGTTTTCTTTCCTAAGAGTTGATTTCAAAAGGATTTCAAAGTTGGTGTAAGCTTTGATATGTCAATGCTTGCACAATAAAATGTTCATTAACACTCTGACTTTTTGAGCGTAATCTATGAAAAAGTCTTTAAAAAACTGTAAAAAGTTAAAGCTATGAATAAAGATTTACAATCATCAGACAAAAAAACTTTTGAACTAAAACTTACCTTTAATATATTTTGTTCATTCAACTTCTAAGAGCAAACAATGAACTTCTGCAAAGAGTTTTGAGTTACAGGTAAATCCCAAGGTTTAATAATATTTTTTGTATAATTATATGAAATTGAGGATAAATCATTAATAAAATAATCTGAAGAATCTACACCAAGATATACACAATTTTTTATCTCTTCAATCTTTATTTTGGCTGATCATTTTTGCTGTCTTTGTTTTTTTGTCTCCAGAGCAGAAGTTTATCCTTCTGCTAAGTTCAATCTTGCATTGCTATAAAAATATATAAATCAATTCATTAATAATTAAGTTATAACTAAAGTTAATGTATAAGCTTGAAGTTATTAGCTGTTGTACGCAAACTAAATATGAACGATATCCAATAAAATCAATTAAAAACTAATAAAACCAAGAGTAATGTCCCTCTGTCTCAGAAAGATGGAATATACACAGGGTTGTTTTAATTTAAATTGATTTAAATCATGATTTGATTTGGACAAATAAAAATCATGATTTAAATTGAGTTTTTTGATTTTAATTATTTTTAATGATTATTGATTGATTTATCCCCGAGTTTGAGCTAATCTCATAATTCAATCAATTATTATAGATTAGTTATTGGACTTATAATAAAATATCTGGCAATATTAGAAAGCTCCACACAAGTAGAATTTAGATTCTAGCAACATCACTTTTTGTACACTGTGTTAATATATTAGTAGATGGGGTTTCACAATCAAACACAGAAAAAATCAAACAAAAGAAACATTTAAAATGTAAAAAATCAGCTTCTAACAACTACAATTCCACTGTAGTAGACATATATAAAATTTTATATCTAATGACACTAGTGATGTTCAATTTGCAGGTATTATTAGTATCTTTATGAACTAAAAATTAAACTATTGTAAATAAATTAATAAAAATTTGTTTTTTTTTTTCAATACTTATTACTGTATGACATTTCAAATGTTTAATTTACTTAATATAGAAAACATTTTAAATGTCATACAGTAAAAATGTTATAGGTGTAACAGCTTCTGTATACTTTGTCCAACGGTTAGTTATAAATACAAAGTTGTAACATACTGTAAGATCTTACACAAAAAAAAATTTGATTATTGCCTTTATTATTACATTGATAATTTTGATTGTAGTAAAATGTTATAAGCACATTATTTAAATGTTAATTAATACTTCATTATTTAAAAAAAATAAAACATTAAGTCACGAGAACCTCTTGAAGTTGACTTCTTATGAGGTAACCTTCAAAGATTCTTAGAAGATTAATAAATATAGCCTATTTTGTTTATTTTTATAGTTAAAAAAAATGGCAAGATAATATCAAAACCTTTCTTTATTTTTCAAAATGATACCATTTTTTAAAAATATTATCAAACAAGTTTTAAAAATATACCAAAAAAATGATCCACAACTACATAGACTTTTTGAAAATTTTTAAATGCGTCCTTAACAAGGCAAGTTTAACATTCCATCTTTAGTGCTTGTGTCTGATCTTAATACCTTTTTTAAAAATAAGGCAAAGTTAATTACTTTTATTCATATTTTTTCTTTATCATTAATTTTGCACATGATGATAGTTACAGGTAAAACCATAGAACTAGTACTGTATATAATATACTAAGGTCTCTCCTTTCCTGTAAATTTTGCGTCCTGGTGTGCAGTTCTCCTATCATGGGATTCACCGGGATTCTGGTATAATTTTTATTTGATCTAAAATTATAGTTTAAATGTAATAACAAGCAATAACAAACAATAACAAACAAGCAATGATATTGTTAAATAAATATGTTATACAAATTTATATTATTCAATAAATATGTTATACAAATTTATATTAGCAATCTATATTACTTTTTGAATCAAATACTGTTTTAAAAACCATATACAATCAATTGGTTGATAATTATTATCACAACTTTTGTGGGCTATTTTATTATTTGCTTTTAAAATCAATTTTAAAATATTGATAGCATTTTCAATGTATAACCTAATCTGAAAAAGCTGCTGCTTTTAAGGCATGTTTGGAGTGAATGATTATTTTTGAATTGATATTTGATTTGTCCTTATAAGTAAATGGATTATTTAAAAATTTTAGTAGGCCAACCAATACGAGTTTTCTGTATGCTTCAATTCTTTGATGCACATATTGAAGTATTTTACTAATAATAAATTTTTTTTTTCATTAAGTTGTTTAAGATGAACATTAATACACCTTCTATATCAAGAAGAGTAGCATAACATTTGCCGAGTTTTTTTATTCCAACTTTTATTGATTGTAGAAAAACTGCATATTTTTCTTCAGAAATATTGAGATTTTCTTTTAAATAATTTTTTTTTTTTTTTTTGTTGGAAGCGAAGAAAACATCTTCGCTTCCAACAAGGCTGCAAGCAGCCACTAATTAAAGTTGGAAGTTACTGAAAGAGAAAAGATGAAGATTATAGAGCAAGAAAATGATTGAAAGACGACTTAAAAGATTGCAAATTATATGAATCAGGAAAGCAAGATGAAGGAAGCAAATTCCAAACGTTTTTGGAGCACTTAGGAACAGTCACAGAAAAAGGATGACACTTAATTGAATGACGAGTAACACGAGAATGAATTTTAGTAGATGGCACAAGAGACGCTAGCTCTTTAGAGCAGTGCCCATTATAGTATTTGTAGAAAAGAGAAAGAGAAGCAACATTACGACAATGTGATAATGGTTGGAGGTTGGCTGCAAGAGCAGGTTCAACTATGTTTACAATGCGTTTTTGCACCTTGTCTAAAAGAGAAAGGGCATCATTAGAAGATCCGCCCCAGATATGGCAACAGTATTCCATACAAGGCCGGATTTGAGATTTATAGAGATAGATGATAGAATCCGGAGTAAGAAAGTGTCGAGCTCGATAAAGAGATGCAACCTTAGCAGATGCTAATTTTGCAACTAGTTTGATGTATGGTTTCCAAGAAAGATTGGAAGTAAGAGTTAATCCTAGAAGATGAAGAGTAGGTGACTCATCACCGTTAAAAAATATAGGAAGATCTAAATTATTGCAATAACGATTGGCTGAAAAAAATTGAGTTTTATCTGAATTAAAGTTCACCAGCCACTGTGAGCCCCATGCTGTAGCAGAAGAGAGATCCTTTTCAAGCTCAAATGCCCCCTCTAAGCAATCAGAGGGTGTTGGTTTCTTATCACGACAAGAATAAATGGTAGTTTCATCAGCAAACAATGCCATCTTAGATGTGAGAATATCTGGAAGATCGTTAATGTAAATTAAAAAGAGTATAGGGCCAAGGATAGAACCTTAAGGAACCCCTGAAGTTAAAGAAAAAGAAGAAGAGTGTTGTCCATCGAGGACAACTTTTATGCTACGATTGGAAAGGAACGATTCAATGATCTTAAAGATGTTGCCGGATACACCATAAGAATAAAGCTTATGGAGAAGACCAGCATGCCAAACTTTATCAAAAGCTTTTGAAATGTCAAGAGCGATGACCTTAACCTCTCCACCTTCATCTAAGGCACGATAAAACCTGTCAGTTATTACTGTTAGCAAATCAGCTGTAGAACAAGAAGACCGAAATCCATATTGATGGTCAGAAAGTAAGTTATTAGATTCAAGATTAAGTGTTTGTTAATTAAAGATTCAAAAACCTTGCTTATGATAGAAAGAAGACTTATGGGACGGTAGTTAGACGAATCAGATCGCTCTCCAGAATTTTTGAAAATAGGGATAACAGATGCCGCTTTCCAGCAGGCTGGAAAACAAGACTCTGATAAGCACTTATTGAATAGTTTTGAGAGTATAGATGACAATTCCGGAGAACACTTCTGCAAGACAGTAACATGTATGTTGTCCGGGCCACAAGCTGTAGAAGAGTCTAGGCAGGAAATCACTTTAGATACAGAAGCTGGAGTGATACGAATGTCAAGCAATGGATAAACCTGCTTGTTAGCAATATCAGGTAGAACGCAACTAGTGGAATCAAGAGATGATATTTATAAAAAGTTTTTAGCAAACAATTCAGCTTTGTCTTTAGGTGAGGTGACAAAGTCTGAACCATACAAGAGAGGTGGAATTTTATATTTGCTCTTATTATTGATATTATTAAAGATTCTCCAGAAGTCACGAGAGCCTAATTTTTGAGATGAGATACGAGATTTCATGACCTGAGAATAGCGGGTTTTGGCGTTAGACAAAACCTTTTTACAATTGTTTCTAACAGTAATAAACAGACATCTGTTTTCTGGAGAATTGTTTTGCTGATAAATATGGAAGTAACGGTTTCGATTGGCAATCGCAACAGCACAGTGTGAGGAAAACCATGGAGGAAAGTGAGACTTGACCTGGAATCGTCGAAAGGGAATAAAAGATTCCATGCCAGCCTGAATCCATGAAGTTATGTAAAAGCACATTTGTCGACAGGAAGACAAAAGAGTTCTACCCAAGGGCCATCACGAAGAAAATCACGGAAAGAATCCCAGTCAGCTTTACTGTAGTTGTAAGAGGTTCGATAATAGGGGGATTCAGGTGATGAAGAAGAATGAGATATTAGTTTTAGAGAGATCAAACTATGATCAGAGGAACCTAAGGGTTAATGTGGAGATACTGAGCACTGACTAGAATCAGAAACAAGACATAAGTCGAGTAGAGAAGGTAGATGATTCGGGTTGTCAGGAAAGCGAGTTGGAAAGTTGACTATTTGAGTTAGGGATTGAGAAAGGCAAAAGTTGTGGGCTTTAATGCCTGCAGAGTCACTGACACTAGAGCAAAGCCATTCAAAGTGGTGAGCATTAAAGTCATCGACAACAACTATATTAGCTGATGGATAAAGAGAGAGGGCTTGG